>NC_135088.1:6977500-7170000 GCF_051107435.1 Chaetodon auriga
ATCCATGAAGTGACTAATACAATGAATCAAACGTTAAAAGACCTGAAACGACGTAGAAATAGAAGCCAAAGGCTCTTTAAGAAAGGTAGAAAGGCAGGATGGGAACTATGTTTAAGACACTGTGATGTGCCAGCGAATCAGATAACAAGTACTTTCTATGTGTGTGTCAGAACCTCATTGGTTCCCTGAGGACAACTGTCCTGTGTTTACACATACTGTAGTTCACATGTAACCTCGAAAACCAACACTTATATCTGGACTCAGATTTGGAACATTGTGCAGAGAGCCTTGATTATCACCACGAGCAATAAGACGAAGATGGAGTATCGTGCTGATCGAGCATCTCAGAAAGCGTTGACGTCGGGATGAAAAGAGCTTCAGCTCAGCACAAAGGCATCTGTTACTATCAGGTTTTACTGCTTCATTCAGGCCTCAGGAAGAATCATGGTTTCTTTTGCAGAGCAAGACAGTAATTAAATCATTTTAAGACATGATGTAACATCCAGAAGGCTGTAACTTGAGCCAACTCTGCCTTAAAATAGCACTTCAGTCTTCAGTATATAAAAAGAATAATCAGGTGCCAGAAAGTTAATATTAGCAAAAACAAGCATCCAAAGACTGGAAAGTTCTGCAAAGCACAAGTCACCAGAACCTGGTGAAGGAATGACTCGTACAGATTGACTGCCAACAGATGGATTAAGATTAACTGAAGAAAATGGACATGAGAGGAAGCCTGGTGCTCTTCCTCAGTGTGGGAGAGTGAATCCACAGTGTGGCCTCTCCAGCATGCAGGGCCAGTGAGGCTCAAATTGCCTCAGCAGGCTCATTTGGGTGAATCTCACTCTGACTAACAAGGTTGCTAACCTCCAGAAACAAACCCAGCGGAAGGCAGACCTGGGTCAAATATTACTTGCAAATGTGTTTTTTTTTCTGACTCTGCTTGAACAAATGTCGGGTTTGATGCAGTTTCTCAGCCTTGAACAGTTGGAAAGTCCCAGAAATCCAAGAAATGTTAGAAATTTAGTTTGCATACTTGGTTTTTTGTACAAAGCTGTTTCTATCGCGTCAATCTAACACTGAAGCAATGCTTGAAAACAGACATGCACAGACACCTACTATCAGACAAAGACTCATACTGGTGATGTGCAGTGGGTTTGCTGCCTGTAATGAACAGGATCCATGTGACACCATGACTGCAGCTAAAGCAGCCCATCTTAGGCAGAGACACACCTGTGATGTTTTCATCTCTGAGGCTGGTTTGACCTTTCAAATCTTTTAGAAAACATAAACAACTGTGGGAACATTTTATAATGCAGCCTGAAATGTGTCATTTAGCTGTATGAATCAGAGACTGATAAAATACTTTACTTTCTAGGTACAAATTCACTGAACATGCATCAAAATATAAGAATGAAAAGCATTCATCATGCAATGTCTGATTTTCAACAGAATCTGGTGTCTCTTCTACAAAATCGGTGATGTAAACTAAAAATCTTTTAGCATTTGAAATGAAACGATGCAGTCGTAATGTTTGTTTGTCCCCTGGCATCGAAATTTGAAGCATTAAACAGTCGTGATCAGAAGATAAAATGAAGAGCTGGTAATATAAAGTGTTGATAGACAGTACACTTGAGTTTTGTTTCCCAGCACTGTACCTGGTACGTACCCTTTACTTTCACATGTATCTGTGTTTAAGTCCCACTAGCAGCCAGTAAGTATGTTGTTGGTAAATGATACTGTAGATTGTGGCCTGTGTCATAAAGCGTTACCACAGCCATTAAATAAACACAAACACTGAGAGGGATTATGAGTCGAGGATTAAGTAATAATTAAATTACTCCGTCTTTAAATGTGCCAACAGCAAAACTGGACGTGTCACAGTCACTTGTTTGGCACATAAAAAGATTACATTTCAGTGAAGTTTAGGCAAGTAAACATTTTTGGTTTAAGCAGGATTAATGTTAGGATTAGAGCTGGGCAGTTAATATGGGACGGCTTTGGTCTTGGTTAAATAAGGAAGCTTCTCTGATGCTCATTTCCCCCCGAGTAGAAAAGAATAGAAGAATCAAACCACTCAGACAAACAGTGGCACTGCAGATCATCATCAGACTACTGCTTGTTTGGTTGTGGTGAGAGAACAGCTCTCTACACTGACACTTCTAGAGATGAACTAGAAGAGTAAAGCACGAGAAGACACACAACATGTCATTTTACACTGTGTGAAAATCTCAAAGGGTCTGATTTTCCTCTGAAGACAAATAAAAACATCAAAATGCCAGCAAGCTTACAACGACAGAGTGGAAATGGTGATTTGTGGCATATTCAACATCTCTTTTTAGCATGTTAGCACCAAACACAAAGTGCAACTGACACTGATGGAGTTTTATGGGACATATAGAGGACAAATTTAATTTTTGACCGATGAAAAAGTTGTTTTGCTGGAGAAGTCAGAGGACCACAAAAGTGATTAGGATTCAACCTCTGGGCATCATCCATATCTGAACCAGGTTTCACAGTCATCCATCCAACAGTGGTTGAGATATTTCTCAATAATTGTGGTGTTATCAGCAGCAGAACAGCCCATCATATATCGCTCTCAGCATCCGCGGTACAGTAAGAAGTAAAGACACAGCAGTGGTTTTACAGTCAGCTTTCTGTGCGCTGTTGTTGTGGTATGTGGGCACGTTGCAAACACGCAGAAAGAGAATCAGGAGTGATGTTTTCATTCATTAGAGCTGCTCCTCACAGTACAGAGTAACAGAAATGCTGGCGTGCTCTGCCAGGAATCTGTCATCAATGCATCATTCAGTGCGACTCCAAAAAATAAACAAACAGCAGTGATGAATATAAAGAGGCAGGCGGAAAACTATACCATCCACTGTCTGTGGTTGATGCAACATCCCAGAACAAAACCACAATGATCAGAGCACAGATGCCATAAGAGCTATCAGCATGAGACGCACCTGTATGGATTCATTTAAATACCCACCGATCATATCTGCTCACAGTCTGCCATGAATATATCAGAAATCCAAGCTACAACAGAGATGTCTATAGATCATCTAAAACGCTATATGGCAACATAACATCAATGGTGAATCAGCTTATTGTTTACATCCGGCAGAAAGTGAACATAGATATGGCTGGCAAGGCTGCACAGATGAAACCAACAGGGACGAACATCAAGTGGTCCTCAACCTGTGGCTGTTACCCCCACGTGACTGCAGGCAGAGGCACAAGCAGGCAGCACGACACGAGTCAGAACAGCCAGCAAGTGATCTGTTACTGTTATCCAACCACGGTGCTGTGACAACTTTCAGCACCGCTGACTACACCAGATAACAAGGATAGGAGTCCACACACATGCAAACATGCTCACAATGACATGACACTGAATCATCCTGAGGGATGCATGAATGCCTTCACCTGATTTCACAGCAATCCATCCAATAGTTGACTTGACATTTCACTCAAAGCCACAAATGTGAACCTTATGATGACACTAGATAAAAACTGAGGCGATCTCTGGGGATCACGCATGTCAGTACAAAATTTCATGGCAATCCATGCAAAAAAAAAAAAAAAAAAAGCTGAAACATTAAGTGAGTGGACTTTAGTCTGTGGTTGATATGTGTTGCGCAGGACTGGTGTTACCTCTGACACAGACAGACTCAGAGCTTCAGATGATGAATTGATGAATGTATATTTCATTGCAGCGGAAAAATAAGTTCCAGCAGATCAGACTGGTAGAGTCAGTTTCTGTTGGCTGCTGATGTGACATGTGGCCACATCATTAATAAGAGACACAGCAGTGATGCCTTCATCACAGGGGCTGGTGCTCATGTAGAAAGTAACTGAAAACCAGCTATCTTCCGACAGGAATTTGTCAAGAATATGTCAGCCATTAGAGCCAAAGTCAAAAATAACAACAGCCATAAATATCAAATGTCACAGATAAATCGAGAGTCGGTGTGTGTTTATGGCCGATGTGACACCGCAGGTCCAAATCACTATCATTACAGCAGACATGCAAGTAATAACAACAGGTATTAGTGCCTGATGTGATGATGGTTATGATGAAGAGTGTCAGAAATAAAGGTGTGTTTGGTTGTTAATGCGCTACACATATCATTCATGGGAGAGGCAGTCCAAGTGCTGCAACCACAACGCTAACGTGTAACTCTGCTTGGACATGTATGATTGATATGCTGCTTTGCGTCATTGTGTGTGTCTCCATGTGAACACACACAACACCTCACTTAAGTTAGAAGTAATTCAGCAGCAGGCAGGGACCTACCTCCAAACCCGCTGAAGGGAATGTGGATGAAATCAGAAACAATGAACCTGTGCAACCACTGAGAGTGCAATCAGTCTTCCCTACATGATATCACTAGTTTTTATAGGCCGGTGGACACAGCGTTATGGTTATCTTTAAGTCTGTTTAAGGAGGCTAGAATAAGTAATAGCTGTTAAATCACAGGAAAACAGCAAGCTTTTATTTCCTTTTAGCAGTGGGGGCAGAGAGGCTGTTTGTCAAATCCAGCACCTTGATTCTGTTTCACAATGGCGCAGAGATTAAACGGCATGTTTCACTACCTGCAGCTGATGTGGGGTTATGATGAAAACACTGCATTTACTGTTTCGGCATTTAACTAATGTACCTGTCAAGAACCATTTACAATAATTGCAAACTAAATTGCATCCATTATCCCTCACAGCCTTTCACACAACAAATATTTTCCATTATGGGGACAGCAGTGGGACAATATCTAAGTGACACAATTTAAATATAATGTAAGCAAGCCTTTATTTCCCATTTACTATACCTGTGAGTAGATAAGAGTAGATTGTAATGAGCATTTCTATGAAGGCCACTGATACCTGCACACATTACAATACATACATAATGCATTATGGAAGCCTGTAAGTATTTTAGTATCATAACTGCTTAAAAATGCTCCACGCTAGCGATGGCCATGGCCAAGGCATTATGTTTTCCAGCTTGTCCGTCTGTCCATCCCATTCTTGTCAACTTGATCTCATGAACACCCTAAGGAATTTTTTTTTTCAAATTTGGCACAATGTCCACTTTGGCTCAAGGATGAGCTGATTAGATTGAGATCTCAAGGTCACCGTGACCTCACAAAATCGTTTTTGGTTTGAGATGAGAGCTGCCACACATGCCCCATCAGAAATACAGGCTCTGATTGGTTGACAAGTCAGGAACACAGCCGATGACCTATAGGTGGTGCCTAAAGACCCAACCCGAGACATCATGGGAAGACCAGGGGAACTGTCTTACTGAGTTCATTGACTATGTAGTTAAGGGTCACATCTGGCTGTCTTGAGTTCAGTGTAAGTTCAGTCGGTTCCTCGTTTAAGCTGCGTTCATTTCTGCCCAAATTTAGGCCTCTATAAGCACTGTCTTTAAGGCTAAAGTGACAATGTGAGTCAGTGTAGTGGGTTCAGTTTGAAGATTATGTGTTTAAGATTGCTATTTTTCAAAAGTATTTTCTGTGAAAAGAATGTATACCATGCCTTCTGCACATAATGCAAAACAGTCCCATAAGAAAGAGTATATTTCAGTTTATGGTAAAACTCAAAAATAGCACTAACGTGAAAATGTGCTTTGCTGTGGCACTGTCCCAAACCTATTTGGAACTACTGAGGCTTCTGGCTTATCCCACTTCAATAGGCAGCCATCCAGAAAGAGACTTTCTTTATACACAGCAGTCGACTGTGTGCTTCGTAGGCGGGAAAGAGCAGACACGTTGGGTTTAATACATACACACTGAGCTACTTGAAAAACTTGTAGATCCACAAGAAGCATCCTTAAAGCCAGAATAGACGAATCTAGCCCACTTTAGTTTTGAAGGTATTCACAGCAGTGAAGATTTGAATTCAGAGCAGACGCCATTTCTAATACAGTACTTAAATTACATAAATTATCCTTCAGCCAAATCCAGACATTTCAAAACAGCCCTGTGTTGAAAGCATCTTCAAATGTTCTGCTGTAATGTTTCCTTGCTACCAAACCAAAAATATTAAAGCAATGTCACCTCCTATGAATGGTTGTTCATCAGTTATCCAAGAAATGGCAGTCTGTAGTATTACTTTGGCACTGCATTAATGGTATTTTATTTCATATCTTTTTTTGAGCCCTGCTATCAGCATGGCTCTATGGGTCCACCACTTTGGACCAGACTGAAATATCTCAACAACTACTGGATGGGTTGGCATGAAATTTGGCAGAGTTTCAGTTACTGCTGAGAAATATCTCAAGTTGATGTTTCCTCCTAACTTTGGCGATCCCTTGAACTCTTCACACATTTGTGTTTTTTTGTGAAATGTCTTGACAACTACTGAATCGATTTCCATGAAATTTGGTAAATACATTCACAACCAGAACTGACTGCCTATCATCGGATAGTAATTTAGCCTCTGGTGGGCAATGGTCAATGTTTTAGGCCTTCCGGTGCAGCCATGTCTTGACTCACACATCCATTATCCAGTTATCCGAGCCAAGACTTCCTCTTCCCTGTGCTGTTTCATTGTTTACAGTCCGATTAGCTACTTGAGACACCTTCCAATGACATTCTGGCTAATCTCTATAAACGGATACGCATATGAATGCATGCATAATTTGAAAAAAGTTCAGAAAAAGTTAATCATCGCCAGACAAAGCCCATGGGTTCTGAGATTGCATTTCAGCCAATGTGTTCCACCTCTTTTGCTCTCCACACAGATTGTTTACCTGCATGCAGCCAAAAGCCTGCTCAAACATGACTGGTCAATCAGACTACAAATGGACTATAAACAGAAAGCAGATCACTTCCCATACCAAAATATTGTCCCTTGCCTACAGATTCTACATTCACACACAGATATCTGCTTCTAGAGATTCCATCAACCCCAGGAGTGCTGTGTGCTTAGTGCTAATTAGCAAATATTAGCATTTTAGCATGCTAAACTAAGATAGCAAACATGATAAGGTCCACACCTCCTAAAAATCAGCATGTTACCATTGTCATTATGAGCATGTTCACATTAGCATTTAGCTCAAAGCATGGCTGTTAACTCAGTCTCACTTTTAAAGGAGAAGATCATACATTTTAATATGCTAGGTTATGGTGATTTTTACTGACATTTCCAACACTCTGAAGTTGGTAGCATAAACACTCTTGGCTCTAGTATACAGCTCCTAGCAAGTGCCATACAACATTATCATAGCTGAACACAACCCACCTACCTCGCATACCTCACATACCCAAGCATGACACAAGTTTTGTCAACCAGGGGGAAAGATAAATACTTTTTGACAAGCTCATCTTGTCCTTGCTTGTCAATATGCCTCTAAATGCTAAATGTTTAAATGATCTAATTACAATGATTCTGATTACTTTTCTGCAGAGCTGTGACTGAAACAGTGCATCACGCTGGAGTACAAGTGGTTATTCAGTGACCATGAAAACAAAGCATGTCTATGAATACACCAAAAACTCAGGGACTGGCATTTATTTACAAACAGCTCAACTACATATGGTGGCCACAGATATGTCATCAGTGGAGAAGCTGTACCTCCCTCTCCCTCCCTTTCCAATCACTCCATCCCTCTCTCTCTCTCTCTGTTTATTTTTACTTATCAACTTTGAGCTTGTTATTTCCACAACCCAATAAATGACATGTTAATCCTGCTGGGACAGTCTGGTGGAGAGGGATATTGAAAGGAATTAGCAAATGACATTTTAACAAGGATGTCTGTGGTGATATAATGGGGCCTAATCAAAGTGATGTTTTGGCTGATGTGCTGACAGCATGGCATTCTCCCAGCTGTATCTCTGTCTTAGCCTCATGGGACGAGAAAGAGAAAACAGAAGGGGACAAGATGTAAAGACATGGACCAATGAGGGAATATAAGTTTACTAAAACAGCCTTCGACTAACAGGGAGAGATTATGTGGTTCAGGCAATTAATCCTACCTGAATAAAAAAAAGAGAAAGATCAGAGTATTGGTTCAAAGATGCCAACACTGACTGTTGGAAGGCAAAGTCAGATCCTTTGTATGCCCAAACATTCACCCCAACCTCCTCCCGGAGGCTTTTTGCAGCTGTGCAGCTTTGATAAACATTTGTGCATCCTCATGAAATAGGTGGTGCTGAAAGCTTGGTGATGCAGCAACTATCTGTGGGTTGTGCAATAGCTACCAGTGGTTGTGGGTAGCTTTCGATGTGGAAAAAGGGGAAAGGCTCTGAGGCATTCCCTCAAAAGACAGAACTGTGAAAACAGTTTGACATTTGCAAAGTTTACCAAACTAAAACTCCACGTGAAAGCACCATGTGAGTTTATTTTTCCTTTCCTGTGCTAATTCAGTGTTAGTGGCCATTGAGTTGAAATGAATTGATTTCTGTCTGATTTTTCTGTCATAAATGTGGGTCTGCCACTGAACCACACTGCATTTCAAGCTGTTTGAACAAACAGTGCTGTTTTTAGCCATGCCAGTGTCGTGGCTCTGGGGATGGCGATGTCCATCTGTCTGTTGGTCAGTCGATCAACCACTTTGGTACAAACTGAGATATCTCAAAAACTGTTGAATGGATTGCCATGAATTTTTCCTTCATGGTCTCCAAAGGATGAATGACTTTGGTAACCCCATGAGCTCAAAGCACTGCTGTGCAGCTCACAGAGCGGCTGACATGACTGAATACTCTCTTCTGTGAAGGACAGTCTCTAAAAATGTGTTAGATCTTACACATGTAGGATCGGGAAAGTCTTTGTTTTACTGTGGTTGCTATATGCAGTATTTAGCCTTAACACAAAGCCAGCTCTCTACAGGAGCACTAAATATGGCTGCTTGGTGATTGAGCTGTACAGCTTCAATAATGGAATTTAAGTGTTAAAGGGTGATGAAGGGACTGAAGCAGTGATACAATATAAATACATTTGACGTTGATGTAGAGGAAGCAGAAAGATAAAGAACAAGAGAAATGCATGTGATTCACAGTGTAAGAAAACAGAATAAGGGACAAGTGAAAAATGAGCTGAACATGTCAGAACTAATCAGTGTCACACAGGTTGTCAGGCACACAGATTCGTCAATCACCTTTCAAATTCTCTGCCTCCATGACATGGCAAACACCCACCTAGCACCAGTTGAGGATGAAAGAAAAGGTAAAATGCATCTGCGAGGAGCACAAAAGCAAAAAAGTGGACAGCTGAGGACAGGGAGGAAGAGGAGAGCAATGTCCTCTAATGGATTTTGTGAAAAGAATTGCATTTAGGGCCCACTGAGGTAGAGCACTTATATATCCCCAAAGAGTTCGCTTGAGCAGGGTGATGCAGGTAAGGTCAGAAGGTCTGCACAAAAATGAAAACCCTGACCTGCTCAAGCTTTCTACTAAAGATAGAGAATCCGACTCATCTGTGCATGCTGTCAAGAAAGGAAATGAGAGAAAATCTGTGTGAAATGTTGTACAGGCACAAGACTGAAAGTCACTTAACTGGCATCATCATTTACATGTGGCATCAGGGAAATCAGAGCCAAATTAGGGATGTAATGAA
This sequence comes from Chaetodon auriga, assembly GCF_051107435.1. Classification (NCBI taxonomy): domain Eukaryota; kingdom Metazoa; phylum Chordata; class Actinopteri; order Chaetodontiformes; family Chaetodontidae; genus Chaetodon; species Chaetodon auriga. Next base: position 6,987,059 of record NC_135088.1, read on the forward strand.
GCGGAAGGCAACTTGCTGAAATTTAAAATTCAGCCCATTTGATGAACTATGTGAAAAATTCATTCAAAGCACTGAATTGGCTATTTTAATATGTTTTCCACATTTTTAAATACTATCTGTTCTTCACAATCAGTACCACGATGCTCAAAGTGATGTGCTGCAGGATACAGTTTCAACTTGTAGTTGGGTGAAAGGAGAAAATAAATCGGCAGACACCCTGAGACTTCCCTGCACTTCTTTTCATCTTTTTCGGATATGACGTGTTCTCAAAGAGTTATAGTGAAAAAAACCTGTAGATAATTGTTGATGTTGTCTCCAGACGGGAACTCTCCACAGCAGCAAGAACAAACGTGTCTAAAAAGTGGGGATAAAGTGGTACTTAAGTACCTCTGAATTTGTCAGAAGCTCTCCAACAAAAGCACTCGAAGCTGCCAAAAGGAAAAATCTTGTTCCATCTCCCCGGCAAAATTTGACTAGTTGGTTGATAGCTGTGTAGCAGCCAAGGAAAGCTGTGGTGCGTCTCCCTGTCAAGATCATCTCATCCACATGTTTCTGTTCAGACAACTCAGCATAAGCAGGTGTAATCTTCAAAGTGAATCCTGCTGCAATTACACCCCTGAGTCTTTTTACATGCCAGCTACGAAAAGAAAGTGAAAAGTATCATTTTCAGCACTGGCTAAACCTTTCCGTGAGGCTTAAAAAGTAGATTTTCAACAACTGGGCAGACTAATTACACTTGATTGGTAGCTCTTTACTGTAAAGGTGTGACAGCTAGATATTGGTGTTGAAGAAGCACAAGAGCAGATGGTTAAATGGGGTCATGATTATTCAGTTTAGTGAGTCTTAAGACTCTTAAATAGCTGAGAACACACGTGGGCAAACAGACATATATGTCTGGAGCGTGGAAAAAGATAATTACTTTTTCAATCTGTCTCTGTGGAGCTGTGCGCTAATGTTACGGTAAATGGACCACGACTTGATTGGACATCACTTCATCCGCACTCACTTGTAAGCAAACAGCTCTGACAGGTATTTTAAGACTTAAAGAAAGCTGCTCAGAGAGAATCATGTTATCACCTTGTATGAAAATGAGTAACAGTTCTGGTATTTTCTTAGTGTTCCCGTTATGGACTACATTTGTCAAAATGCAAAATCTAATAATATGTAACTGCTAAACAGTTTGTTGATGACAGGAACTAATTGAAAGGGATAGAAGGTGCAGCCGTCCTGTGCTTCATTACTGCTAAGTGTATTATTAGTAATGGAAGATAGGTATATTTCATGTTTGCACATTGATGACAGAACCAAATTGGAAGTGTAACAGTTATGATATCTCATTTTCTTGTCGCACAGGGTGATGTTTGTCCAGCGTTCGTGAGCTATCACTGTCAGCTGATGTTAATTCATTAAACTCTTATCTTGTCAATTCAGTGCCACTGACAATCCATTAGTCATGAGTCTTGACAGGTGTGTTGAAGAAGGAAAACTGTGTGTTGGCACATTCACAGGTAGACAGCTGCATCAAGTTTTCACTTTAAAATGGGATGTGTCAAGTTTTGTATTCAAGTTTGCTTTTCACTTTTCACTGTTTTTCTGCAGTTGAGGGACAGCTCATTATATCTGCCTGAAATTCATCACATATTGTCATGATCCATTTAGAGGTCTCTGGTATGCCAGCTTGTCATATTCAGGGCGTATGGAATAGATATGGTTTATTTTGTTTGGATAATTGTCTTGTACGAGCAGTGTCTTTGTGTGCATGTTTTTTATTGCTTTGCATGTAGTTATTTAGTTCTTTTTAACATGTGTGTCATGTATTTTCTTTTTCTTTCTCCATCATCACCGTCCTATAAAGGACCTGTGTGTGAAACACTGGTGCTGGTCCACATGTGCTGGAAGACAGACATTATGACCTTAGAGATTTAGATATGTCAGACTTAAAAACAAAAAAAAAAAACAAAAAAAAAACGTCATTACCAGAAATTGAAAATCCTGTGCCCACCTCAAGAAGGTGCTGTGCAGGAGAGGAAGACAGAGCCGTTTACCAGGCCAGTTAGAGATGGAAGAAGGGTGAAGAATGTGTGCTGACAAGATAAATAGCGAGCCAAGAGTATCAGTGTGCCAGGACAGCACAGTGCACGGACAGACTGAATCTGTCACCAGCCGAGGTGACCGGGCTGAGAAGTGCCTGAGGACACGGCTGTGGCAATGTGCTTTAAGAGCTTAGTGGAGAAATCACACTGACTGTGTGCATTATTAACCCTGAACGGACACAGTTCAGGTTTTGTGTCTCTCCCCAGTTTCCTTCTTCACTGAATGTTCCAGACCAGGCTTTGACAGAGACCAGCGCCACAAATAAAAATCAACAACACATCTGGGAAACATGGGAAACTGCCTCCGTACACCAGACAATTGCTGCCCTCTCAGCTGCACTGGCCTTGGGTTGGACATTGTGTCACATTAATGAAAACCTCTGGTGATCCTGACTTTTCTTCTCGTGCCACCATGAGATTCACATTTATGGTCTTGAGTGAAACATCTGAACAACTATTACATATATTGCCCTGAAATTTGATAAAAGCACTCATGTCTTTAATCAAGTCCCACCATCAGATGCTCATGTACAGCCTAACAAAGCTGCTAGCATGGCAGCCATTAGCCATTTTGGTACTTACAAAAAAACCACATTTTCACTGTTTTTTTTTTGTCAAGGACAGTAATATTATTAATTTGTTATTTGACCCAAATATTTTGCCTGCAATTCTTTATCAATGAAAACAATTTGTGTTGCGAGTACTTGGGGGATGGGAGCCGCAACAATCTCCCAGGGTGGCACTTGTACCAACAACAACAAAAATTGTTATTGCATACTTGGTGTCTGTATGACTGCCTAATGTTTATATCCATTCTTGCTGGTTTAGAACAATGAGCACAGCTGTCACCTCTTTCCAAGCCAAGAGAGAAAATGGGAAATCTTGCGTGAGGAAAAAAAAAAAAATGCTGTTATTGGTTTATTGATGTGAAGACAGGCAGTCAAAAATGCTTGATGAGACAGAGGAAAGAAACAATGTACTGAAGCACTCAGATCAAAAGAGTTGACTACAAAAGACTGTCGTCCCTGTTTACGGCACCTTTTCTTCAGATTTGACCTCTGTAATTTAATTAGAGCAAAGACAATCCATGTTGTCCGGCCTGCCTTGTAATTACAAGGATCCGGGAAGCTTTCCAGAAAGAGGATGTGTCAGCTTATACGGGTTTGAATACAGCAGTCAATAACTCATCAGCAGTGACAGAGCACAAATACAAACAGGCAGTCCTCTGTGGAGGAACACAGCTGCACATCCTCTCACAGCGACACACACATGATCTCCAAATACAATTACACACTCTCTCACACACACCAAACTAGATTGCCTAGTATCACCACGTACACAACCGTGTACAATCCTCAAACACACTCCTGCATGTGCACAGAAAACACACGAACGTGCAGAGAGTAGTGAGTTGTGAAATCCCAGGATTCAGCAAATGTTTGACAGCACATAACAGAGGAGCCAAAACAACCAGTGGCCACATGATCCGAGAAAACCGATTGATCCTCGAAGGAGTTTACCAAGAAAATTCAAACACTACCAAATGTGTGTCAGCAAAGTTTACCTGGAGTTCAGAACTCTGTTAGCTAGCTTAAAGCTATTCTTAAAAAGTGAAAGATCGACCACAGTGACAGGATGTACTGATCTGTGCCTTTTTTCCTGGATTAATTTACTAAATACACGCCCAATGTCTCTGTAAAACACACATTTTCCAAACAGCAGAGCCGAAAAAGGTATCTTCGAAATATTCTCACTTGTTGGAGAGCAGGTGAAACGTGTTACGAGAAGAAAAGATGTGACATTTCTTCACTTTCTGTGCTGCTTTCACACACATCCACACCTGGTTTACCATATTCAACATGCCCTCTAAAGCTGTTTTTATCAAACCCCCACAAAGGCTGTTTCCTGTTTCAAAGACAAAACTTTACACCCTGGAGCTACATTTGTGCTTTTTTTGGAGAACAACAACAAGCCAAAAAAAATTAATGTTCTTAGTAATTATTGAAATACTTTGCAAAAGAAACAATTCAAACATTTCCTGTTTGTATCTTTTTAAAATGTGAAGACTGGCTGCTTTCTCTGTTATAAATAATGTTGCTGTGTATGTTTGTGTTGAGAACTTTTGATCAGACAAAACAACTGTGAAGGGTATTGTCACAAATTTTGAAAACTTAATTGATCATATAAATAATTAACAGATTAACTGAAAATGAAGACGATCCTTAGCTGCAGCCCTGATCAAGACATCTCTCAGCTGACTAGGTATTAAGGAATATTATTCAGTGAAATATCACGGTCATTCTGCGTTATAGGCACAAAAGTTTACATGACTAGATAGAGGAAAAAACGTGTCGTTATATTTAAACTCTTGATCTCCTTGACATGATCTAAAATGAGCGGCACACATCTCTGGGATGCACGCAGGGCTGAGGGAAAACTCTCGGCACACTGAAACGCTCTGTGAGAACATGTTACCTGCTCTCATAGCTGTGGGCAGTACTTTTTATGTTCTTAATCTGCATATTTTATATGAGTCACATAGGAATGTGGAAGAAACGAAGCACAACACAGATAAGTACTTTGTGGCTCTTAATGGACCTTTGTCATAAATTACCAGCCACCTTTTGTGTGGCCGCTTGTGACACATTCGTTAATATATCACTTTCATTGATTCGCCTATTGACACTCTGACAATGGGTTCACCATTAGGATCTTCAGAGTTTTTCACCGTAATTCATGCGCCAGGACATGATGATGAATGAATTTAAATTTACATTTAACTCAGCAGGCAATTAGTTGACCCTTTACCCAGAACAATTCACATGGAGCTCAACAGCAGAATCAGCTTTGAACTAAAATTACAGACATTAGAGGAAAGCGAGTGCAATTAGCACTCAAACAGAAAAAAAAGTGAGCATATCATCATCTATCGCAACAGATTTATGGAAAATAATTCAGGGAACTGTCTGTTAACAACTAACAAAAAACGTGCAAAAACATTCTCAGCATTTAAGCAGCCAAGATGTTCATCTCAAGCAAAAGCAAAGTAATTGAACGCTGAATTTATTAATTCTAGGTGAAATACACTGAACACAGTGGGTGCCTAAGAGTGCCACAGTAAGGTGATTATCACCCAGCATGGTAACAAAAAAAAAACACTGTGTTTATTTAAAAAAAAAAAAAAAAAAAAAAAAAAGTGCAAGGCTTATAAGTAAAATGCCAGAGGGGAAGTCTACAATACACTTCCTTCCCCACACACTTTCTTTGCCTTTCAGGATGTTTGTGGCATAACATCAAAAATATTTGTTTTATAATTCAATTATAAATTCAAAGAATTATAACTCTTTAAAGCAACAATGCAGAAAATGGGATCAGTATCTGCATTTTACGGCCTGGATGGACGATTACCTTTATCACTGCCAATAAAGGCAAAAGAACCAGAGTTACTGCCAGACTTTACGCTCAGATCAAAGATGATGAATCAGTAAAGGAATACATCATGGTCGAAAACAGGAAGTGAATGCAAATGACTTGCAGTTAAGTGAGAGTCTAAAGATTTCTCCACACATGTATTAATCATGGAACGGAAACTGTCCTGTTGAGTATTTGTGACCAATGAATAACATCTTCTCAAAGAAATTAACTTTTGCAAAGTAGACAGCTGAACTCACCACTTGGTTGTCACAGTCAAATACTCATCTGAATGTGCTCACGCATTCATGCTTCTTTGCACATAAATCTTTGCCAGAAACTTAAAGAATAAGGCTGACGTAACTCTATTTTTCTTACTGTAACTGTCAAGAAACATGGGATATCCATGTTTCTTAATACGCTCACTCACTCAGCCCCAAGCCCAGAGGTTCCTACTGAAGACGTCCGTCTCTCTGCGCAAAAACATGTTTTTTCTTGTTCCTACAGCTGAATGTTTGAGCATCACTGTGCAGAATGATGTATGTGCAGAGTCTGATCTACTGAAAGCTTCTCTGTTCTCATTGAAAATCCAGTTTTAAAGAACTGGATCCAATGCCTTGGAGCATGATTAGTGACATCACAAATAGTCTGGGAGCCAATCCTGGTCCAGTATTCAACTCACACGAGTGTGATGTGGAAAGTTTTGAAGCCTCCAATGAACAAACACTGAGCTTGGACTTTTCTTCAAAGGGAGAAATCTCCTCTGAAGCAGTTATACATCTGAATGACATACACGCATCACAGATTCAGGTTAGATGGGTACTTTTTTCAGCCATGGATTAATACACATCTGCTGTAATAGTATTTACAGCAGCAGGACGGTGTACTGTAAGTGGAATTGCTCAAATATAAACTACATTGTCCGTGTTACAGGTGCAACCACTCGTTTAATTTTATTATTTACTAGATATTGGACAACAGACTGTAGAATACCATCAGACATGTCCTTTACCAAAAAATGGTGTCATTAATCAAAAATTGAATTTCCTGGGAATTATTTATGAGGAGATGTGTTAAAGGTCTTAGCACACCTGACCTTTAAACAAAGACAAGGATTCAGTATTACCAAAAATCATTGTTTTCCTTTGCTACAAGGAAAGATTTTATCTCACTGCATGTCACCAGCTTACTTCCCTCATTCTTCTTTGATATCTTCAAACCCATATGGCTAGAAAATCATTCCATGACTAAAAAAAAAACCCATCTCACAATAAATACAGGTGTCACCTGCCTCGTCTGAGGGCTGAAAATGATGAATGCAGTTCTCTGCCTGTTATCCGATTTCCCTCCTCTGATGGCTTCCTAGGGCCTTTAACAGGTTTTACTGAATGATGTATGTCACGACTGCTGTTGTCAAGACAAGCTAATGCTGCGAGAACTCGGAGGAAGCAATTTAGTTATCAAAAGGCGAAGACAATGGGGAAGAAACAATTCACCGCATGCCAGATATGAAGTTGTAAATATTGTAAAACACACAAAAAGGGACAGAGATGGATGTAACTGTGTCAATGCAGGTATGTATTATCTTCTCAAGCACGGATTTTGTTGGATATCGTTTGCCAAAATGTGGCAAAAATGCTGTGTTCCTCTAAAAGAGGGAATATGCCTGCTTTTTACTGCTGCAAAGCACAAAAAGACAAGAATTAATGTTTATGTAGTGATCATGTAGAGCCATAAATTACTTAACAACATTTTAAGATGACCAGCCCTTTACACTTTATGCATTTTGGGCAGATGGGATACCTACTGATATCAACAAGTGAAGTGGAAATGCAACCAAGAAGCTCAAACAGTGATGTGAAACACATTCAACACAGATGTTGGAAACATGTAAATGCCAGTGTTGGGGGAAAACACATTGTTACAGTAATATATTGTTTTTGTAGTAGCTAAGTAAATACGACACAAGTACAACATGTACTTCAGTATTATTATCATAATTGCTACATGAGGGAATTTATTACCACTGACAATTAAGCTGGTGTCAAGAAATGTAACAGCCACCTCACTAATGGCTAAAACTACAAAGCAGCACAAAAATGACAATTAGCAACATAAACCACCATGTTCTGAACATTTGCACTTTGGGATGTAAAGCAGCACAGCATGATGGGAAATGTGGGCCATCACTACAGCTCCATCCTTCAGCAAGCTTGGTGTAAAAGAGGTAGGTGCGTGCGGCCATGTATTACTCATGTTGTGGGTGCCTAAATCTCTTTCAAGTCCCTATAATGTAAATCATTACATTTTAGGGTGAAGACTTGGGTTAAGATTAAGGTTAAGGTAAGGGTAAGGGTTTGGTAAGTAAGGGTTATCATTACGGTTAGGGTAAATCTCCAGAAAATGAATGTAAGTCTATGTAACGTCCCTGAAAATGATGGAAACATGACTGTGCATGTGTGTATGTGTGTGCATGCATGTGTGTGGCTGGTTCTGTTCAGAGAGCAGCATTCTGCTCCCCTGGTTGCAAAATGTAGATAAATATATTAATTCAGTGCCTTCTCATTGGGCATCAACTTACTTATCTATTCCATGCATATTGTCGAAAAAAGTAGATTTGAAGCATAAATAAACGTTTCAGGTGGTGGTTACGCCTGTGAGACACAGCTGAGGTACGAGAATGGACAGAGCCAGTCCACACAGCTCCATAGGTTAAAATGAGAGAATATCTGTTGATACATAGAAAAAAACAGGTCAGCTAAAGCTCGTCTTCAAGCATTCCTGTCAAAACAAATCTTAAGTTAACGCTGCCACAGACACCAGGTTATATTGAGGCTATACTAGCTATAGTGTTATGTGTTCGCAGTATATAGTGTAACATTAAGCCAAATATAATGATACTCGCACTTCTGTGGTTACTTTGGTGAAAGCAACGGAGAAGCACTGTGATCAGTGACGCACTACTTTACAAAGAGAGTAAAATAAAAGAAACATATTACTTTCACATGAAAGTAGCATGTAATATGTTACATACTACATTTGAAAACATATGAAGAATCTTTACCTTCCCCGGACAGTGAGCATTATGTGGAAATAGCGACTCCAGGTGTCTGTCAGTGTGAGAGTGGCAGGTGATAATGACCAGACAATGTGCTGCAGCGCATACTAAAATTTTCACTTGACAGGTTTGTTATTAGCTCACTAGTTAGGCTGGAGAATCTTGAGGGACCAATATGACCCGCAAAGGTGAGAGTAATGTGACAGAGGTAGTCAAGCATTACTGCTAGTTAGCTATACTGCTATCATATTTGCTGCCAGTGGATTACAATTGCCTGTGTGAGCTGTTACTACACTGTTATGTTTAAGACCTCACCTGCTGTGGGTTTGACTCAAAGAAATCATGTTGTGAAAAGATAATGTTCCTGTGGATATGTTTGCTTTGTTATTTCCTCAGACAGACATTCTGCACAGGGCTGGCTGAAGTCTCTTTCTGGGCAACAGGCTCACAAAGGAAAGAAAGCAAAGCCATAATGCAGAAAATGGACAGTATCTTACACTGAAGTCCTTAAACGTCTGATAAACACTGACTTAAGTCTCCACCAATATTCATGAGGGGTATAATGTCGTATTTTGGAGGGTGGCTGGCTCTTTAATCTCAATAGAGGTGACAGGATAAAGACACACAGCGGGTTGATTAAGAAGACTTTTTGTGTTTCCCCTTTGCTGGACTGATTTTTCAAGAGCATGAGCGTTAGGCACTTCTTCACTGATTACCTTCCACTTTACAAGTAGACGAAATAGCAAGGTCACCAAAACGTAGTTTGAAGATGCTCCCTCGGCTGACCCCTTGCAGGTCTCCATCATTCGGATGCCTCCATCGCCTTCTTGTTCTCCTAGCATTGTTTTGCAGTTGTCAAACAAAAAATTGCTGGACACCAAGATCACATCTCTGAATTACATTTACGTTTCATTTGACAATGACATAACTATATGTATCCTATAACCATAACACACATATGTGCATATAGATTCAACATCTGAGTCAAATACATCGTCCCTCACTTCATATCTAAAGAGAGAATTCAATCATTTAGCGCTAAAGACTGATTACTGTTTGCTCACAAAGGCTGCTAATTACATCCATCCTGCAACAATTACTATTATACTACAGGTGAATACTATGAGAGCTACCAATAGCTAATGAAAGGAGCATTTCTTAAATAAAGTAGAAAACGTTTTTTAAGAGTCAAACAAAAAGTAACAATGTACTTCAGTAAAAGAACAAGATGGGTTGATTGGGATGTTTTTGTCTTCTATCACAAGATTCCTGCGTGAGCCCCTGAGGGCAGATCCTTTGGATTAACACATCGGAGGCTTAAAGAAGCTGTCTTTCTTATTGTTATCACCGGCATCCTCACAAGCCCGACCTTAATTGGCATACTGCTATAACAGACAGAATTTCCACTGTATAAATTTAGACACCAATCCGAAGTCACAAGTCTCTAGAGGCATGCGAGGCGCACAGCTACCTCCTCCATGCATTTTAAGTATGCGTCGAGCACAGGCGAAAATCAAATCTGAGCACATTTTCTGGGTCGGTTTATTTTCTAAATAGAGCCGTCGGTTGAAATCTGTCAGTAGCAGCATGATTGAGAGATCTGTCAAGGAACCATCCAAATCTGCATCCAAATCCCCTGCACTTCCCCAAAACTCAAAATCCCTCATCCCCTCCAATCGAGCCAAGCAAACTGACAGGCTTCTCTCTTCCTCTGTCACTTTGTCTCCGTCCCAAACTCTCCTTTTCTCTTTGTTCCTGGCCAACTCTCTGGTTTTTCCTTCAGTCTGTCTTTTAATTTTCCTCTCTGATGCCGTTTTTCTTTTCTTTCCCACTCTGTCCCTCTTTCTCTGAAGGTGGCATAGCTGTATGGTCGAGAGAGCAGAGATCTGGAGAGGATGACGAGGGAGTGAGGGGGGAAAAGGCAGGGGACTCATCTGAACTCACAGGCAGACAGCATGCCTCACTTGGTGCCAGGGCCTCGCTATGTGCCAGGCTCTGAGTGTGTGTGTGTGTGTGTGTGTGTGTGTGTGTGTGTGTGTGTGTGTGTGTGTGTGTGTGTGTGTGTGTAAGAGTGAGAGAGCTTTGGCAGTCATTCTGAACCTCAGGGCCAAGTCTACCTCTGTGCAGGCCCATGTATGGGTCTCTTTAGGGGTTCCCAACCTTTTTGGCAGGTGAGCCCACATGAAAGACAAGACACTACCACAATGCTTCCACACTTAAAAGACTGCACATTATCACTGCATTGGACACATTCTAGTTCTTCTACAGTCGTCTTCCCAATCTAATAATAACTATAGTAATTATTCCTTCAGCACATCTCCAAAGTGCCTTACGTCACACGAGAGAGACCACATTACAAATGAAAGCCTAAAATAACAGACTTTTTTTTTTAACAAAAAAGAAGCAGCAATAACGAAGATAAACACGACAAGAGAATGCCTTCATATTAAAGTGTGATGAGAAACATCAGTCTCACATACCTTTGATAAGGCAACTGTTCGATAACACACTGAAAACGAATCACATCACAGAATTTAAGCCATATTTCAACCAATCACATGGCAGTCCTTCAGGAGCAGACAGCCAACTTTCCATAACTGGCACAGCAAGGTTGAATGAGCTAGCTTAACACATCACATGCTACTGCTTTGGTACCGAAAGATGAAACGATAGACAGGAGAGACGAGGACTCCCTCTGACGTGATGCAAAGCTCCGATAGTGTCAAATACCAGCAATTAGACCAGTTGTGTGTAACAAGCTGCTACCAGGCAGCAATACAATCTCACTTTTCCAGCATCGATAGACACACCAAACATGCTTTTTTAAATGGTAGAAGATGTGAGCTGAAGAATATATTTATTCAAAACATTGTTATAAACATTATGTAAAGGGGAGGATTTTACAGTTTTTCCAACTTAAGCCAAAGACAGACAAACTAATAAAGTTTTTATATGTCTTGGAGTGCAGTTTTTTTTTTTTGGTGTGTTCTTTTGCAACAAAGTTTAGCTTAGTTAATAGCTCGGTCTTATTCACAGCTGTCTATCCGATCAGGAAGCAGATTTTCTCAAAAGAGAGAGAAATCTCCAGAGATGGAGAACCAAACCAGAAACACTCATCTGATTTTCGTAGTTAAGCTTCATATCTACTATGTGACACACAAATTCACTCCTCTCTTATGGTTGCACTTTCTCCCTCATTACTCCTCCACTCTACTCTCCCTCACATTCAAACTCACACACTCATCCACAAGTACAAACACACTCCAGAGGAGCCAAGGTCAACACACACTCACAGATGTGCATCTGTGGATGGAGGGTGACGTGAAAACCAAATGGAAATTACACAGACAGAAGGATTTGAGTTTTTTTGTCAAAAAAAAACAAAAAAATCAACAATGCTGCAGTGGTTAATGTTTGTTTTGATCTTAAACAGAGCTCCATCTTACTGTTTTGTTTTTTGGGGGGGCCCAGATGCTTATTATAGAAGAGATTGCAGTCTTTGAGGTTAGAGCTGACAGACTTGAGAAAATGGAACGAAATCTCGGTGGGCTTCATAAGTTTATATACCTTCCCCGCTGGGCGTGAAAACACCTCCAGTATCATGAAAATCAGTGTTTCCCGGACTGGGGCAGGTTATCTTCAAAATGCAATCAGTTACTGATTATGATGGTTATTAATGCACATTGTTTAAAGAAATCCATTTTCTTTTACGCTCTTACAGAGCATGAAGTTAATGTATTTATATTTAACAAAAAAAATAACACCTCTAGATATGAGCCGAAATTATTAAAAACTAAAAATTAGGCGTTTTACATTCCATGTTTTCTGAGCACTGGCACTGAACTGCATATTCACTAATTCTGACCAGATCTAATGAGACAAATACAATAAACGCAGCAGATACCATAAAAAATGCATCACTGTAGTGCCTTATCTATTCTCCCCCGACCATGACGTTCATTTTCTGTGAACTGTTATCTTACATGGCTGTGTGAAATCACAAGTAATATTTAGCACTGCCACATAAAATCAGCTTGTTCGTAAACTAGAACACAAACACATCAGCAGCAGCTTGCCTCCCAGTATGGCAAGGCTCATTACTCTTTGTATAGCAGAGTCGTCCTGCACCCAGTCTACAAACACATGATCTATCTGTGGCCTTTTAAGAGGAAATGTCAAATCAGCACATAGGATAAGGTCAGGGCGAGAGCAGCTGATGGGGCATCACTTCAGACGGGAAAAAAAAACAAGCACACCTGCCCGTTCACTACACAGCACAAAAATCCCCATCGTCAGTCATTTAGTCTGGTATTGATTCTTTGAATTGTTTTCTGAGTCAGGAGATGATTGGTGGAAACATTATAAATCACTCCACGAGTGTCGAGAAAATGTCATCAAGGAAGTTCTGGAAAACACGAGGAAAAAGTTAGAAGATTTAATATCAGTGGGTCGAATGTTGTGCAAAGAAAAATAAGGTTAAATAATAATGAATTTCTCGTGTGGACAAGTAACAGAAACAACCACAATCACAAACTGTAAATTAGCAGCTACAGTAATTTGTTTTTAAATGCCTACAGTAATTCTTACATTTGTAAGAATAAGTCCGGCTCATCTGTCTTTGTGATGCAGTTAATCACAGGGTCAATGTGAAGGATAACTAATTTCAGTATTTTAGAGCCCAACTGAAATTTTAACTACCATCACTTTTTGAGTGAGAAAATCTAAACTTCAGTGTTGCAGCGATGCAGCTATTGTGCATATTTTAAACTATTTTGGACATATTTGTGGAAACAGCGTCTATGCGTCACGTGTTTGAGTATTAAGTTTGTATTCCTCTCCGTAAGTGGAAGCGTGTTTTCCCAGCTTGCTAAAATTAGCACTGATTCCCACTAGACACAATTATTCCTTCATGGTATTTGCCAAGCTCCTCCTGGACACTCAGTGCTTCGTGTGCCCCACATTAGGGAGGAGCAGGTCTTGTTAGCGTTAGCTGTCCTTCCTTCAGAGGTCCAGTTGTAGTGATGGCAAATGACCAGGCTGTCAAGACTCACGCAGTAACTTAACTCTCGGAATAACATTAAAAGTTGAGGAGTACTGTAGGAACTGTTGAAATAACAGATGGGACGAAGCTAACAACATTGCCTCCACAGCTGGTTAACTGCCTGTGTGGCTGTTTTAAGGGATGTGACACACTTTTAAATGCCCGTCCACAGAGTTACTGCACCAGTCAAATTATAGTGTTGACATTTTCAGCACCAAAAATTCAAAAACCCTAATGAAGGGGGTGGTGTTACTGCAGAAAAATCAGTAAAAGATAAAACTTAAATAAAATTTCAGTTCAGTTTTGATGTGGTGACACTTCAGATTTAAAGGATAGGACAGGATTACTAGAGTGCCATTATATCAAGACTTTTCAGTTTCTGTTTCTTCTTCCACCACCAGTGATGCTTTACATGTCTGCACCTAACCCTGTAGCATCATGTTTTCATTTTATTCTTTTATGTTAACCAGAATAAAGCCACACACTTCAGTATAAAAGGGGGGAAAAAGAATAAGCAAGAGCTCTTCTTCAACAGTCTTTCATTTATCATAAGGAGCCTTGAAGGGAAATATATATTACAGACAGCGAGAGAAGGGAAATTGCTGTTGGTCCAACAGCCATGCTAAACCTCATTCAATCATAGCAGTGTTTGCTTTTTCCTCTCTCCTTCCCTTCTCTTCATCTTCCTGCCTGCATATCTGTCTTTCTCACCTTCTCTTTCTCCATCTGTCTGTCTCTCCCTCCCTCCTTCTTGTGGCCACACTGCGGTGTGGCTGCACTTTAAAATGTACCCAAATTACAGAGAAAGAAGCTTGGTGAGGTCCAGCAGCCTGGAGTTGTGGGGCTTTCTCCTGAATTATGCTATTTGTTTTTCTCAATCCTAAAGGCCTGGCGGGCCTGCTTTCAACATTTTCACACATGTCCTGCAAAGGGAAGAAGAGAGGCAGATAAAAAGGAGGAGCTGGTGATGGGAGTGAGGGGAAGATGGGGGGAAAGAGAGTGTGGGTGTGTGTTGTGTTGTTTCTATACTTATCAGGACCAAATGTGCTCAAAAAATGGAACAAGGAGTTAAATCCTTTTTTGGCCAGTTCCAACATCTACAAAGGACTAGGTTAGGATTAGAAATCGGGGTGAAATTTCAAGGAGGAGTAATCCCCGGTAGTCACATGTACTGTAAGCTTGTAACACTGGCAACAACACCGAAATGCTACCAGAGAGGATCCCTGGGCCATGGCTCAGCATTGAAACACAATCCCAATTTTGCTCAAATAAATTTTAAGTTTGGAAAGCAACCGAAGCACTGATTCAGTTCACTCTGACTGCTGAAGCAGAGCACAGTGACCAGTATTGCTTTCAGCTAACACTGCGTACTTTACTATTTCAAAAATTAAAGAACTGGAACCTGTCCTTGAAGGGAATGCATTTACAGGGCTGAGTCTCATCTGATACTAGTGTAAGAGGTTCAGTATCAGCACCAAAATCATGTTATTTTCAATACTTTACTTTGAGTGTCTGAACACAAGCAAAGCAAACTTTGCCTCAATGAAATACTGCAACACTGTGTTTTAAATGACAAACTGCCCGATCAAAGAATAAGTGAATAAGACAGTACCTGACCCTCTGCATTATATGTGTGTGTATGTTTGTGCATCTGGCTCTATGTATATGACATATTTGTCTTCTGCTGTGTTGTGATGATTGTGTGTGTTTATAACAAGCACATTGGCCATCTGGAGAACGAGGTGTTTTCCTGGGTGACTGACCTATAGCCCGGCAGTGAGCCAAGAAAGGTTTATTAAAGGGTATGAAAAGCAATTACAAAAACAATGCAAATACATTATTTCACATTAATGATGTTGAATTATTTATTTATCATGAGCAGACAAACCAGCCGGCTCCAAAAGTGCATCCCACCTCGCTATTAATTAGTTCATGTGTCTGCCACTGCCAGCGTTTGTTTGGTGCGGTTTCTGTACCTTGTTATCCATCTAACCTTCATCTGACAGTGACTGAAAAAATATGCTGTGTGTTATTAAATCTACAACTGAAACTTCCTAAAAACTGAACAGGGAAACCAAACGTTGCTGTCACAGATATGATAGCTGTGTGTTTAATACAAGAACTGGTGGTATTCAAATCCATGAACTGATATATAGCTCATGTCTAATATTGTTTGCACATTTTCTTTCTGTTATTGTTTGAATCAGTATTTGCATTTGTTCTGTCACTTGAACATGTTAAATCAACGTGTCTGCCTGTGTGATGAAACAAAATTCATCGAAGAAACACTGCATCTGTTTATAATACATGTGTTTGTGCATCAATACAACAAAAAATACAATTCAAAATACAATAAGCGGCATTGCTTTGCAGTATCTGTACCTAGAAGATATGTAAATGTATGTGTTTGTGTGTTCATGTGCATATGTTTGTGCTTTACATGCATGTGTGTGTTTGTATGTGTGTGTGTGTGCGTGTGTGTGTGTGTGTGCGTGTGTGTACTAGTCCCCACTCTTCATGCAGTGCTGCCACCCTGACTCACAGCCAGACACATATTTCATGGCTTGATGGTTTCTCTGTGTGATGCCAGGGCCTGATAGCTTATCTGTGGAATCCTCCTCACTTGCCTGGAGTTTAGTTCAATAAAATGCGAGAAAGAACAGCCATTGACAAAGAAACCACAGTGAGGGGCGAAGATCAGATACAGGAGCCTGATACACCGCTCAGGTTGGGAGGTTTGGGTCAAAGCAGGACAGAAAATAATCCACCATCATGCACTTAAACGCATCATATATCTACTTCCTGCTTGCACAACACATGTAGTCTTTGCTTATTCCTGTTAGCATTGTGATTTAAGTTGAACAACACAGGCAACCAAAAAGTCCGTATCTAGCCACAGTTAGTGTACACCATGTATTTACGTGTGACCAAGAAAGCACCCGGTGGTGAGACTCTGCAGCTGAACATCAGTTACATTACGTGCAATGTTAAAAAGTAAACAGCAGAGCAGCAGGGAAGTAAACAGCAGCCAGCAGCTTCAGTGAAGTTCTTCATCGAGTGTGTGTGAACAAACACAGACAGTCAAGTTGATGAGCTCACAGTTAGCGGATGTCTGCTGGCTATCAGGTCAAAGTTGGATGTGACAAACAGAGATAAAGAGTAACTTTTTTTCATATGCAGCTGTTAAGATATATAACAAACCATATCAAAGGTCACTAAGAGGCGGTGACCTCTAGCAGCTGTAGAAATTATGATGGGAGCAAAGGTGGAATGAGTGACAAAGACCCTGCAGGGAGGAGGTCATGATGGATGGATGGGACAAACAGAGGACTTTCACTCAGGAGATCACTGTTCATGACCCAGATGAAACCAAAAGTTCACGGTGATTCATTTTAACTTATGTAAGTAACATACTTAACTGTCACGTATGTAACAGAAGTGAACTTGGGTACATAACCGAATTTATGCAACTTATATGTTTATCAGCCAACGTATTAGCCACTATCAATACGTCTGGAATACATAACGGTCTAGTTGAGTTAAAGCCAAAGAAAAATTACAATATGTCCTTCATGAGGTCAAACTTTGGACAGTTGCCAGAACTGATGAAATATACAATTATATTCCAGTCTATAAGAGCAAAGGGTAATCCGTTTTAGGCCGATAATTATACGGACTGAAAAAATAAAAGTCAAACAGCCTGTAAATTGAAGTGGAATTTAAAAAAGAAGAGAGAGAGTAAAGAAAGGGATGTTTGGGGGAATGTTATGGACAAACTGGGCAATGCTTTAAGCATCGTTTTTGGAACTGATGAACACTGGACATCGTATTTTTGCCTAATTACTGAGGAACAAGAAGAGAGGAACACACTGGCACGCACACACACAGCTACTGTTGAATCAAACTCTACAGCGACACACAACCCTGAAGTCAATATCGCTGCTTCAGCTGCTGCTAGTTGCCTTCCCTGACTGACACAAACACACACACACACACACACACACACACACACGGATGCTTAATACTCCAGCCAACTTCTCAGGGTGGCATTGTTCAAATACACAGCTGCCCCAGCTCTGATTAATTCATTACAGGGCCAAGCACAGCATATTGTATGTGTGCATTGTCTGTATGGAGGCAAAGACAGAAACAGTAGGGCGGGAGAGAGAGAATGAGGGAAAGATGGCAACAGAGGAAAGAATGGGGAGAGCATGCAGAGATAAAAAAAAAATAGTTAGAGGGTTACAGAAAAACAGAGAGAGAGAGAGAGAGAGAGAGAGAGAGAGAGAGAGAGAGAGAGAGAGAGAGAGAGAGAGAGAGAGAGAGGGCATGTCGGGTTCGGATTATTAGTGCTCCCTAGTGGTCAGCTGGCGGATTTATTCATATGATTTACAACATTGTTCCTGCTCTGGGATTTTGTGTTTGTTCCCACTCACATTCCTCTCATATTGTATTTATCATGTGTGACTTTGAAATTGCCGCTGCCATCGACTTTGAGCCTCTTAAGCAGGCTTGACATATATATATCCACCCCTCCACCACCACCCACCACACCCACAACAACTCTCCTCTCAAACACCACCCCGCCTCCAGCGGCTCCCCTGAAGCCGACACACACATACGAACGACCCAACAATGAATTCTAAGAGGCAGACTAATAAAGGCAATTGTGTTGATGTATGTAGCTCTTAGCCAGGGTTACTGTGTGCCAATGGACAATGTTTTGCCGAGTTCCGTCCCCATTGTTCCATTTGAAACAGAGTTAGGAAAATACCCCATTTATCGTCCGTCAAACAACGGCCTCGTGTTTCTATATAAATGTTAATGCTCTCTCCCCGAGCACACAGTGTACTCCAGGGGGGTTTCTCTGAATACAAGGAAGAAGGAGCTGCAGCCAGCGGAAGAAAAAACTACAAGGCATCTTAGGAATAAGAAAGTAATCCAGCTTTTCAGTAAAATCCTATTTGTGAAAATGTCATATTGGATTAATAAAAGGCCTAACGTGGTCATCTGAGTATTATTTTGTCCAGTCCTGAAACAAGGGACTGAGTGAGAGGACTGCTGCGCACACTGTCTGAAATAAAACATTTATAACTAAGTTGATTATAAATAAAAATAGTATACCATAAGATTACCAGCATATAAATAAGTAATGTGTACTATTATTAGAAACCGTATGATTTGTTGATTTTCATCATTGAGCTGCCCTTCACTTTACTGTAAACTATTTTACACATTTCTGATGTTTTACAGGCCAAATGATAAATCTAAAGCTTTCAATCACACCAAACGATCTTCCTCAGCAGACAGAGCTTGGCCCAGTCTCCTTTTTCTGAGCACTTTGAGGACTTCCCACCCACGTTGGCTTGAAAGTTGAGATTTAATGTTCAAATTTCATTCTGTAGCTGTTTTGAAACTTTTAGTCAAATCACACTTCCTCAGCAGATGGCTATGTATTGGTCATGAGAAGTCGAGTCTAAAGGGGCAACACACGCCTTGAGTGAAAACACCAACTGTTTTCTATACAGCCCTGCTGACCATCACTGTCACCACAGGTTGACGTGTTTTAACACCACAGGATAAGCTGCTGTTATATTTTCCAGCATTGAGGTGCATTAACTCTTCAAAAAGGCAGCAAGGTCATCACATTTATCCCTCAGATCAGCTCATTCTGGCTTCTATACGTGACACCTTGTCTGTATGATACATTCAATGTCTGCTTCCACTGGCCTAATGTGGCCAATCTCATTCATCTACTGATCGGTTATCTGTTGCAGTCCTGACAATTTAATGACCAGCAATTACTCCCTTTTACCAAACAATTACCTACTCATGCATTTATCTTATATTTAGCATTGAGAAACAAACATTAATTCTAGTAACAGCGTGTACAATCTGCTGTCAAACTGTCAGCTGCAACTGAAAAATACAAACTAACTTTAAAATCAGGGGCTGCAATCAAACTCTACAGCAAGACAGCCAGCGAATGTTTCTTCCCCTAACGAGTTCACCCAAGATCAAGACGAACTAGGAGTAAAAACAAGCAACCAGTCCACAGGGAGACTTCTCTATCTGGATTTCTTTCTTTCTCCCCAGTTCCCTCACTCTTCTGCTCATCCTCTGATCAATTCCCTTCATCTCTGCATCCATCCCTCCATCTGCCCATCTTCACTCTTTGCCCCTCAAAAGGCATGGAGGTAAAACTTTCATCCTCAGCACCTTGGAGACAGACAGGCATGCTAGAATAAACATTTCATAATGGAACTATTGATTTGCCGTGGGTGTTTTTTTTTTTTTTTTTTTTCTTTTTCTTTTTTTTTAGCATTGCAGGTAGAAGTATCCTCAAGTCTCAAGGTGATGGAGGTGATTATCTGAGATGTTCATTTATTTGTTTATTTATTTCATTCAATCAATGAAATCTGGGAGAGAGGTGAGAAAAACACAGGACAAACTTACGAATCTTGGCAAAAAATACAACCGTGTTAACAGAGCATTTCATATCAAAGGATGGCTGTCATTATAAAAAGAGAGCGCGGCAGCAGAGTGAGTCAAACCAGAGAGGAATTCATTTGGTATTAAGTCAGTGTTGGTGATCTGTACTCTTAATTAGGAGTCTTCAGTTTTATGTTTTTTTTTCTCCTGGCAACAGATTTGCCAAACATTTGCCTAACATTTAAAGCAACTGTTTTCCTGTCATCAGTGAATAGATGCAAAGTGCCCGTTTTTGGCCGATGAGGGCCCTACAGCTCCTCCTGCTGGCCATGATGAAACAGTGAAATAAAAGAACATTTAACACTTTAAATCATCGAGAAACTGCTCGTTAAAGTTAAATCTGATGGGTATACATGCAGTATATGGTGTTCTGCTTTAGTATCCTGCTCTGACTGCATCATGCCATCACCTATGCGAGTGTAAGGCAGCTGCTGAACACGCATTGGCCCTAGCAAAGTACTGTCACACTGAAAGATTGCATAGAGCATTTATTTACATTAAATCACCCAAAAACGTCAAAGGACACAACGTCCAGCAGTGAGAATGAGACTGAATCTGTTACCTGTACATCCCTGGAGGCATTCACGCAGAATCTACACGTTTTGTCCTGTAACTCCTGGGTTCACCTATTGTCTTCACGTGAACACAGAGCAACAACCCGCCCACTATCGACTTGTGTGAGGAGATAAAAACAAATGCTCTGCAATATGAGACGGACAGGAGGGGTATCAATGAGGTCCGACAAAGCAAGAAGAAACCGGCCTTCGTGTCCAAATTAAGACGGTTAGTGCTGTTAGATTTCTTTTTGCACAACAGCAGCTGAGCTTGTTGAATGTCCTTGATTGTATCGATCCAGCTGTTCAGCCTCACCTGCTGTCGTTGTTGCCACTCAGATTAAAGCTTAGTTACTGTGATTCTACAGTTGTCAGTGTTTTACTCCTGTGAGATCTAGACATTCGTAAGTTTGCGTGTGCACCGTCTTGTGTGCACATATGTTCGACCACAAAACCCCCCCGTTGGAAATACGGTCCTGCATCCATCTGTTTTGTTGTGTGCCATTTCTCACTGTCTGTAGTGAACAAGGACAAACTCAGTGAGATTGTTAACATACAAACACTACAGTATGACACTGCTTAGTGAGTCACAAGTGGTGTGGAAATGAGTGATGAGTGTTACCATCAGGATGGAGGTACAGGGAACCACTGTTGTGGACCACCTGTGCTAAGAGATGCTTCACACCTTCCAGCATTGCTCTGTTAAACAAATCCCTGTGACATGAGCTGTGTCACTTGTGTTTTGTTGTACTTCATTCTTGATTGTTAATAATGTCATTGGGGAGAACTCTGCTGTTTAATGTCGGTCTTTAACTGCAGTGTCTTCTCATCTGACAGTTGCCACAGACACAAAGGGAATTTCCAAAAGCGTAATAAACAAAACAGCTCTAAAATAAAACACCATGTGAAATAGGAGATCAGTGCAGTCTTTTAAGAGATGTGACAATCAGCATCATCTCACTGATGCTCCCGATCAAAGCTTAAAAACTAACCAAATACAATTTTTACTTTCTTCATTTTTGTTTATCTTTTTATTCCACAGTATTTATCTATCCTAGATTTGCCTCACTGTCACAAACTAGACACATAACTAAATGCTATGTTTGTGGTGTTTATTTCAGGAGAGAAATTGGTGTCCATGAGGTCTAAATGACTCCACCCCTGCAACAATAAAGGTCTGTGGATGATGTGTGATTTCTTTCCATCACTGACAACAACTTTGAAAGAAAGAAGCACTGGTTACTGGTGATTTCTTTATCGCAAGCCTCTGCAACACCCTACATATGTTAGAAGATGCTAAATTTTCAGTGGTACGGAGCAATACGTCCACATCTGTTAGGCGGGCACAGCACGTGTTGACTCAATTACTGGCTGTCTGCACGTCAGGCTGAAAGAACATGTCAGTACCATGTTGAAGTTGTCACCAGCTTGCGCTTAGCTTGAACAGCTTTATTCTACGGTGACGATGACGGCCAGTCAGACGAACACGAAGAGAGAGCTCTCAAGAGGCTCGAGAGGCTACTTTAAAGCCTGGAATGGAAGATGAGCTCCCTTCATCTTTCTCTCACTCTCACACAGAGTCCTCAAACTCTCTCCCACTGAACCACCCCATCTCTTTCAGACGCTGCCCCCCTCTATTGCAGTCCCTGCCTTTTCTCTTTCTCCCTCCATCTTGAACTTACTTTCCTCCTCTCTCTTTATTTTTCTCCAGCTTCGTGCTTTGATTCTTCTCCCTGCCCCACCTCTGTCCCTCTATTACTGTGTGTAGTTTCAGAGGCTCTCAGGGTGCTTTGTATCCCCCAGACACAATGCCATCCATTCATATTACATCAAGAGACAGTGACACCAATTATCTGAAGGGTACATAAGGCTGCACAACCCCACAATCCAGAGGATGAAGGGAGAATTGAGACAGATGGACAGAGTGCTGGGAGAAAGATGGACAGAGAGGCAGATGAGGGAGATTTAATATTAGTTTGAGGGTGAAAATATATGTAGAGGGTCTGGTAAAGTTTTGGGGGGAGTAACAAACTTTACTGGACTGGGACCAGCAGCTGAGAATGGCAGCTCAAATCAAGTGTGGTAAACTTAATTTATGTCTTACTGCTTTTATGTTTGAGGCAAAAGCCTTAAAACTCATCTTTCAAAACCTAACTTAATCCCAGGAAAACAGCGATCGTCGCCTGGAAAACTGAACCCCCGTCATGATTATTGTGCCACTAGCAGTTAGTTTCAGTTGAACATGCTGTTGCTATAGCAACCCATACTGATACAGGTCCCTCACAGTTGCTGCGTAACACCTTTTTAACAGATCTGTGACCAAACAAATATTGACGAGTATTTTTTTTTTTATCTATTCCCCAAATGCTCGTGTTGGAGCATCATCTGTACATGCTCTCTTTGTCATAGCTGTTGCCTGATCATTGACTTGTAATTTATTACCAAGACTTCCAAGCTAGCTATTATACTAGCTGTCCGAGGATAATGTGATGCTGAAGGCTGGGGGACACATTATGACTGTGGGGACGATTATGAATATGATTTGGACGTGATGACCTGTCGGATCAGCTGAGGATCATGACAAAACATCGGTATTTGAAGACCTGGGAATGAGAAGGGTCTATGTGTGGTAGCAGATCCAGTCACTGCCAGCAAGTGTCATAAAGATTTTTAAACAGGTTTGATATTTGCAGCCGATGACGTTGCTTGTGTGTTGCCTGAGGGATACGTACCTGTACATTAACAGCTTTTCCTAATCTGAGGTTAGCTTCATTTTACAAAGTTCACTCACGTACAAATCCTCTGTAGGCTATACACTCTGTGTCATCCACGCTTCCCCATCCAGGATCTCTCTCATGCTCTTGTTTTCCTCCTTTTTTGGCCTTTTCACTGCAAACTGCACTGCATGTAAACAGTTCAGACAGCTGGTTACAGTCCATCTTTTTTTTTAATTTTGCTCTTTCCCTGGTGCTACTCCCGGCATGAGGCATAATTTATTTTCCACTTTTAACTCTTATTTATGGACGCTCATCATTTTCTGATCTGTAATCACTATCATTGAACTTGTTGTCCAATACTGTTTCACAGTTTCACAAAATGCTTCCAGCAAAAATGAAAAGGGCCAACTGCTGCCTTCAAACTCTACGGGAAGCGTGTTTAGCTTTTGCACCTACAAGCATAGTGAAGGCAGAAGAAGAATAATGCAAATAATATTCAAAAAACAGAAAGTTTCATGAGTGTAAATACCAGTAGATAACACTTCAATTTCACATTGTGTTATCATTGTTTTATCTGGTGTTATCCTAATGAATTTTAGTGACAAATTATGTCATATTTTTTTATTTGTATGTTTCATGGATAGAGCGGATAAAATTTAAAACTAACAGTCGCACATGGGTTTCAGTTAGGGAGCTTCCTCTCGTTTGTAACCTTAAACAGTGCAGCCGCCACCTTATCTGTCTCTTCACAAAGGAATAATGATGATAATATGATGTAATACCTTTCAGTGCATAGTTCAGAAGATTACAAAAGTAGTGTTTCTTCTGTTAACTTTGACCACTTCAGGCACTGCAAACTTCCAAAGCAGTAAGAAAAATGGTTTCACTCTTCTCACATCGCATCATCGCAAAGAGCACCCTCCCTGTTCTCCTCCATCCATTCATGGCACATTCATCTCTCAAAATTTGTTCTCCCTCTCTTGACTTGCTGCTCCATTTCTCCCGTTTTATCTGGGCACTAAGTTCTCCTCTGAGGCGACTGTCATTGTTTTCCATTTGGGACAACTTCAGGCTCTTCAAGCATCTCCAGCCAACACCGAGGGAAAAGGGAAAACAGGGAGAGGGACAGGGGACCAGGGCCGAGACCGGGAGCCAAGGATCCGTGTCCAATCTACCATGATGCTCCGCTCTGCAGCTCTGGGAGTGAAGTCAATCTCCCGCTTCATAATTTTGTTACGTACATTTGAGCTCAGATATGCATGGGCACACGCAGCCATTATAGAAGTCCTAGTTTTTATCACGTGTCCTTAAACTGCTCCCTCACATCTCAACCCGTGAGACATGAAAAGTGATAACATACGTAACATTAGATGTGTTTGCATGCATAAGGCTCATTATTTTGCAGTTTATATTTGTTAAAACCAAAATGGTTTTAGGTGTATATTCTGAATCGAATCTGAAGATCATTTATTTAATTGATTAAATTATCTATAAAATTTCTAAATATATAAATCTAAAAAATGCTCATCAAAACGCGCCAGAACCTAAGATCTCCAAAGTGGTCGTTTAGTTCAACGTCCAAAGATATAAAACAGAGAAAAGCTCAAAATGTGTTTTGAGAAGAAATGTTTGGCATTTTTACTTCTACAAAACACTTTTAGAAATTATTTCATAGGTAATCAAAATTATTGATTAATATTCCCTCAGTCAAGTGATTGATTATTCAACTCCCAACACTAAAAAAGGATTGTTCTGTATGCACTCGCTCATCCATGAATATACACTGACAAGCATACACAAATACAGTACATAGTATATGCAAAACCAGATGCAATGCGCACGCACACACACACACACACACACACACACACACACACACACACACACACACACACACACACACACACACACACACCTGCATGGGCATGCAGTCATACATACAGTGCATGAAAGACACAATGCTTGTGCACAATCACACAAATTATACACTGCAAAGGAACTCTAACTGTTGCTGTTACTATTGTAGGTGACAGGTAGCGTGTGGTGTGACACCTGTCAGATGCAAATGACAGTGTGGGACTTTGTCTCAGAGTAGTGCTGCACCTTACATCCCTGCCACACAGTGTCATTACAGAGCAGACTGGTTCAGAGCCGCTGTTCCATCTCCTCTCTCCTTTACGTCCAGTGTAAGTTCACGGCTGCAGTAAAAGCCCCTTAACACAATCTGGAGTTCTGCTTTACAAGCCGTTCATTTTCACCAGAAGTTCTTTGACATCCCAAAAAAAGTACAATATAAGGAGATCGGAGGCAGCATCTCCCACTGTTTTGGGTCAAGTTTTGATTTAACCCAGCTAGTTTTGAAAATACTCTTCCAGTCAGCAGATGCAATAGATAAAAATGACAGATCAAACACAGATGGTATGCCCCCTGCAAACACACAACCTAGAAAACCTAATAACAGCCTATTTAATGGGTCAACCCTATGATGGGGTTTATGATATATTGGGCAATCTTCTGCTCACACCCCGCAGCGCTGCAGCCCTTTTCCTCCCTCCACAACATTCATAAGGACCAACTCTGAGATACAGACATCAGGATGTAGTCGAGACAAAGATGGAGGTATAAGAGAGAGACAGAATGGAGGGGAGGATGGAAGAAGTGAATAAAAGGGAGGGTGAAAGATGTGAAACAATGCTTACAATGAAAGAAAATCCATATTAGACTGACGTGTGTTGCCTCTTGTCACTCAGTCTTGCTCAGTCTAATGACTTTCTGTGAAACTAAAACATCAATTCCTGGAGGCCACCAAATTTGACTCCACCCTCAGTTGTTTTCATTAAGAATTAAAGAAGCATTATCTAATATATAACCTCAATTGCCCTCAGAAAAGTGGCTGGAATTAGAAAAACACTGTCAGTCTCTGATACAGACCACAGCTGTTCAATCCTTCGGCAAAGTATTTGCTCAGTGATTGGTATTGATCAAAAACACGATCAACCCCTGCAGAGGAAGGTTTGAAAGGGGTGAGAAAGTTATTCTGCGCCACGGGAAAGCAAAAATCTTTATCTATTTCCCTCTAAGTGAAACTGAAAACCCTTTCACTTCATCCTGAAGTCTGCTAAAACCCAGACAACAACCGATCAGACTTTTTCTCTTCCAATACTGATTCTAAGACTCAGGTTGTCTGAGGATACCAAATGCAGATCCGATAACATGAAACTGGCTGCAACTGAAACACACAACATCTCAACTGTTAAACGGAGACACACCATGTTGATCTTGTCTCACACATGAAGCACACGCAGATCTTGCTGTAATATGACTGATGCTGTGTACAGATACAGACCTTACAAACAGAGCTGAGCTGCTGAGTAATCAAAAAGGTGATAAGAGCCAATGCTGCACTTGCTGCTTTTCCCTCAAAACCTACACTGACTTGCTAAACTACCACAGTGTCTCTTTTAAGTCAAGTTATTAAAAGTTTTTGGAGGTGTTCCCCTATCAAGCTTTGTCACAAGGAACACAAAGACTACATGCAATGTTACAAAACAACTTCAAAAGTCAAAAAGTGCTAAAAGTCTGAATTGTATTGATTTTTGGTTGCGTTCAATAAATGCAAAAGGCACTGTCAACACCTCCATTTTCACAGTAAAAGCCATTCACTGCCATCACACCAAAATGCATTTATTGTGAAGTACAAGCACACTTAAAATGTCAATCAGGCTGATATTCGATCTGACAAATCAAATCCATTTTATTCAATCTGCACTATTAACAATACCTGGTCTTAGATGGTGAAAAGTAAAATAGAAATATCAAGAGTAAAAAAACATGAAACTGAAAATTGAAAACAAGAGCCAGACTATAAATATAATAAATGCATGTCCATTACACTGACCAAATGAGTCAAATGAATTTGTCTGGTTGGTGCGTAAGGTCAGCAGACTGTTTCTACTCTTAATCCGACACAGAAAAGCCACACATGCACCCAGCAGCTGTTACAACACATTGCCTCATGGTCCCTTTGGAGTTCCTCATGTTTAAAACACACAATCTCCATCCTAAAGCAAATCAGTTATTGATCATTAATTTAAACCCTGAGAAGAATTTTTAGAAACAGGACTGGATTTTCAACATTTCTGTCTCGTCCGGTTCAACTTTTCCCCCCAATCCCACTTTTTCTCTTTGTCGAACTTTCACAAAGACACATCTAAGACAGTCTCTATGAAAATGACGCAAGGACGGCAAAGTTTAGATCCTCCTTCGCTTCTTTCAGGTGCTTCTCTCTCTCTGCTTAAAGGAAATCGCTCCACAGAAAGCATATACAGGATTTCCATCACTTTTGCAAGAATATATTTAACATATATCTGGTTTGTCAGGACACACACAAACAAAGACCGTGCTGGTGAGATGCTCTACATTGTTAAGCTTGGTTAGGTAAAGTGTTTTAGAGGCATTTTTTCTTATATTGGTTGAAATTCGCTTTACATCCTCACAGCAATCAATCAATCAATCAAATGCACTGACAAAGAAACTGAAAAGAAATCAGGTCTCTGTGTCACAGGTCTGTAATAAATCTATCCTTGCCTACCTGTATTTCTACTTATGTGCCTGTCGTCCTGTATGGCTTTGGAGGCAGGCATGAAGGGGGGCATGAGATTTTTTTAGTTGGATATCTTTAAAATCTGTTATGATCCCCAGTTTTTACACGAAGTGAGTGGTTGCTTCTGATGTTTTTAAGGCCATTTTCTCAAGAGCAAACCTTATCTAAGTATAAAAAATAATTGTAGGTCTTTTATCCATGTTTTCAAATGCAACTAGTATTATTTCACTATACCAGATGCACTTTTTGTCATCATAGCTTAAACACAAATTAATGACTTTATAGAGATTCCTACCTGACTCCTACACTGATGCTGCACTGTCCATTCAAGTCTTGGACTCATGATGAATTTAATCCAACCTGTCAGAAGAATGAGGATGATGAGTACCAGATAGTTGAATAAACTCTTAATCCAGTGTTTGATAGCTCAACATAATGACAGAATGAAATCACACTGGGACAACAAGCTCAAACATATATATCTCCCATTTCTTTCTGACACTTTAAAAAATGAAGTGGGACGAGATTAATCTGCTGCTTCCTTTGCTGTGACTGGGTCGTAAGAAAGTTCTGTGTTAATGGAGGTTATCTTCAGAGTCTATAATTTATGTCTCTACATTTATTCAGTAAGGGTCCACTAACTGTGTGTTTCTTGCATTGTTAAAATGAACATGTAAGCTCTTCCTGTAGACTGTTACAGATATGAATTTTCCTGCTCACACAAGTAGAATCTCAGTATTTCCTGCTCAGCAGTTCCTTTACAGTGGCCATACAGACATCTACACTCACTCACTCAGACTCAGCACAGACAGAAAGTGTGTTTGTGTGTGTCTAACTCAGATACCGGCCACTCAGTGATGTATGGACAGTGGTCAGTGGACTAAACATTTTCTCACTGTGGGCTGCAGGCTGCAGGGGTCTGCTTGGTCAGCACACAACTGCTCACCCTTATCAACACACAGGGAATACCTGCAGGACTGCCTCGGTTAGAAAGTCGTGATGAGTGTGTCTATGTAGTTGGGAGTTTGTGTGTGCCTGTGCCTCCAGGACAGACTAAGAAAGAAAGATACTAAAGTGTGTGTGTGTGTGTGTGTGTGTGTGTGTGTGTGTGTGTGTGTGTGTGTGTGTGTTTGTGTGTGTGTGGGCTGGTGTGTATCAAAGGATTTTACAGAAAGAATTTCCCCTGCCAGTCTGCAGCTTGTTTTGTTACATGGGGAAAACATCCCATAAAAGAAAATCGTTTTGACTATCAAGAGGAGCTGACAAGGGATTAAGGTTAATTTTAACATTTTCCTGGCTACATGGTCAAAAGGCATGTCATGCAACAAATCCCAGCCTCAGTGCAACCATATCAGATACCATCTGGATCAGCACTAAAACCCTCTGAATGCCTTCAAAGACAAGCGTCATACTTGTATACTTCCCTCATTTTCATGTTAAAAGATGATGGCAAATGTGCTCAAAGTACTGTGTAAGGCCAGAAACAGGTAAACACCAGGTAACTTACTGGAAAATTGCCAATAACTCCCCACTCTGCGGTGCTCAGCAACATCAATACATATATTTATACTTAAAATGGGCTGTCATTAAGTCAGTCCTGTTTAGCTGTTCGAGCCATGCTGTAATGGACGGAAGCTGTGCTTTTCATCAGTCCTTGATGGAGCAGGTAATTCACTCATCAAGTCATTAATCTAATTAATCACAGTGAACTATGTTCATAACACTGAATGGATTGGCATCGTTATCTCCGTAGGGACCTGTTCTCAGATCTTTCCTCTAGTTCTCGTCAAAATTCAAATTCATTTTTAATTTTTGCCTCCAGACCAGTTTATCCCTCTCTATGAGGTCGAATGTGTCCGTCACCGCTACTAATTCCTGTCCTGACACCCGTTTTAAAAGCTTTTTGAGCCTTAAATGCTATTATCACACATTTTCACAATTGCACTGGAGTTCTGAGACTAATTACTCTGCATAGTTTCTATCTTATCCTTATTCTACATACTTTTCAATTGTTTCTTTTTTAAGTTCTCTATTTGTGCTGTAACACCCAGATTTCCCTGTTGAGGGATTATCTCATTTGTCTCATATTTGTCTATTTAAGATCATTTTATTTGGAAGTTCTCTGTAAAGAGCATTTGGCTGTAATACTTAATGACAACAAATCCCACAATGTGTAGGTCTGTCTGCCCTGTCTGAACTCAGACTAAAAATCATTTGTCGTAAAAATACAGAATTATCACCAGCAAAAGTAAAACCACTTCAAACACACCAGGTAAATATGATCTGATGATGTGCCATAAGAGAGCTGTGAAGAAGCTGGGTGATGAGAGGCATGACTTCCCTGTCATATCTCCATGGAGAAAGCTTGATTGACTCTGCAGCGGTGGAGAATAAATAAGGGTTCCAATGTAAAGGTCCATGCGGTCATGTGTCATTGTCGAAGGCCAACAAAAGAAGTGATTTCAAGATTTGTATCACGTTTGACTCAAAAATAATACTGTTTGAATAGGAAGATGTGGGCGATGTACTCTACAACTTTGTTCTGCTTGTTAACTGTGCCCTTTTGTGTGCCTGTTTTCCACACTACAGAACATTCCTGTCCTCCCACTGAAGCTGCTATTTATTACTTCAATATTTAATTTACATGACAGAAAATGTGATGATTTTATCCCTTTGTGGCACACCTCCTGTAAGTTTATGGCTGTGGGAGCAATTATTCCCATGTGGCTTCACTGCGATTAGATTGCCCAGACTGTCGCATAATATTTGCTGAAAAGATGAGTGTGGCCTTAAAATGCAGATATTATGCATAAACTGGAGGAGACGAATCATTCCCCACTACAAAAACAATTTTTTTGAGTAGACATCTCAAAAAAAGGTTGTAGTTAGATAGTTTGAAGTTCGCAATGCTGCATTTAAAAGGAAAGATGTCGAGGATGGGATGGCTGAGTGTATTTACATCCAAGCCTAACAAACATGGGATCAATTATGGTTTCTACAACTGTAATAAAGAGAAAATACTAACCTATAAGCTCTATTAATATATATTTATTTTATATTAAAAGGTGCCTTGTGGGGTTATTTGGTCTTAGATGCATCAGGTGACCAGAAATTAATTCATTTCATTTATACATCACCAAATCTCAACAGTTGTTTCATGACACCTTCCATATAAAGTAGGTCTAGAACATAGTCTTTAATGTACAGAGACCCAACAATTGAAGCTCATGAAGTCATTACTACTGAGGACAAGAGGAAAACATGTCACAACTCTGAATTCAATTTTAAACAAGTCTATGGACTTATGCAGGATCATTAACCATCATAGTAATCACCAAACTTAAAAAGAGAGGCAGGCTATGACTAAAGGTGAAAACAACATCGGGTGTGGGATGTGCTCCACATGTGGAGCAAGGATGGCAGGAAGGGACAAGCAAGACTCATTATCGAGTAGCATTTCTTCTGGCTGTATTTGTACGTGTTGGCAACAGCACAGAGCAGAGTGGGAGGTTGAGAAGGGAGGGAAAAGAAGAAAATTAAAATGAAAGTGCGAGAAAGATACGATGAACTGGATAAAACTGAATCTCAAGTTTACTTTCTAGTGAAGGAAAGGAAATATAACAAGATATGTAGTCCCAAAACACTCCGTTCCCATGTGATTGTCATTCCTGATGGAGTAAGAGAAGATGAGTCAGCGATGAGCTCACACACAGACTACAAGTTTCTGTTATACTGTGTTTCTTGTACCATTAAAGTCATGATCCTTAAGATTTCTGTCCTGAATTAAACTCACTGTGGCTGGGAGCAGGTGGTCAGAAACTGCAGGATTTTTTCAGTTTACAAATGACAGAAATGAGTTCCTGTATGCGTGAGTCTTGAATAAGTCCGTTTACGTGACTGTGAACCCCAGCACATTCATTGGTGTTGCCATGGAGACACATACAAGGTACGGTAGGTCATAATGACAGAGCAGGACAATCATTTAGTCAAATGATCTACATAATCAAATCGAAGTGTTGGCCCAGCGCAAATCTCACAGGAGCAGGCAGTCTGGAACACGCATATTGTGGAAGTGGGAGGTAATGGTCAGAAATCCAGCAGGAGTGGGTGGGATGGGATTAAGAAAACAGTCCCACGCAGGCCTCCAATGTGCAGCCTGTCATCTGCAACCTGCTTCATTGAACAGCTCACTGCGGCTGCTCTTACTAGCCCCGTTTCCTTCTGCCATATTTAAAACTGGTCAAAATGCCAAACCGAACTGCCGTGTCTGTATGTTGAAGCAACCACAGTGAGTGAGTGCAAATACAATAAAAGCCACCCTGTGTTTTGCCAATTTAATGGTTTGAATGTGGGTTTGCATTATCAGCAACTTAATGCAGCTCTGATGTAAAGAAAGAGAAATTACAAACAGCAACGTTGGAATACAAGCATCCATCGTTTCCTGTCAATCCCCAGTGCATAATGAGAATCCAACTCAAGAATGGTGGACCCTGCCACTAACAATACAAACCTAATATACAGAGAAGTAATTACTGGGTAGAAATACAGTTAATGCCAATGTTTCCTTTCAGAAATATATACAGTACATCATATACGTTTCTATACATAATATTTACATTTTATTATATTTTAATCTTGAGCTACAGTGTAGCCATTTGGAAGACTGGAAGCCCCCAAGTTGCAGTGTGTACCAGAAACCTAAATCGATTGTTTCCAGCACAAAGTGAGATTGTTATATAGCACAAAACAAGGAAAACGTTTCCCTTTTTTTTTTAAATAATGCATAATTTCATTTTAGTCCCACTATTCCAGCTACAGAGACTTAATGTCACCTTGGTGTTACTCAGCAAAATTCAGATTCACCCATTATCAAGGCCTATTATCATTGCTTATCTTTGTCCTCAGTGTTCAGAACAAAATTCAAATCAAGTAATACCAGAGAGGGAGAGGACGAACAAGCAGCAAAGTTATGTTGCAATTAGAAAAAACAGGATGGAGGTGGACATAACTTTGAACGGAAGAGAAAAGGAAAGGCGAGAGAGACATCAGACATACACTATGTGGACAGAAGATGAGAGGTGATAAAGACATTGAAAAAGCAAAGAAAGGGATGGAATAGAGGAGAAGTCCAAGGCTTTTCTCCTGTCCAGTGCACATGATTGAGGAGTTCAGCAGAGATTATCCTCCATCAGACAACATTATACAAGCTCCACTTGAGTGAGTCCCTTTACTGCTCTTCTTCCAAAAAAAAAAAAAAAATGTGAAGACAAATACCTCAGCAGTCACAGGATGCACATCACTGTTTTGACCACTGCAAGAACGAATTCACATCTGTCATGTGAATAAAGTACGAATCATATTTTACATTTTGATTAATTAGGGGAGAAGTGGGTACTGTAAGAACAGTGTGAGTATGTTGCTTCCAGAAACCTGAAATAAACAGCTTTCTGTGGGTCAGAGAGCCAGAGAGCAAGCTATAGGTTCACTCACCACTGTGTTAAATCAATAGGTGACAGAGGCCAGCAAAGCAGGAATTAATGTATGTGAAAATGTCACAGATTATTACTTTTACATGCTTTGCTGATTAAACATTACAACAATGCAGCCGTCAAAGTGTGTGTGTGTGTGTGTGTGTGTGTGTGTGTGTGTGTGTGTGTGTGTGTGTGTGTGTGTGTGTGTGTGCGCGCGCGCACACTATCAAGTGACACAGATTGTTCCAAAAACCCAATTATATGCTGACATCAACAAAACACAGCTTCTGCTGCGCTATGAAATCCGCCTCCAGTCCCCAGAGAAACAGCACAGACTCTGACGGAGCTGAAGTCAAGATCTATTTTGTCAAGTTCACGTCAAGTCCACGATTGGAGCTGAAAGTGTGATGAGATCTTGAGGCGGTTAAGATAATTCAAGGCCAAGACCAAAGGGAGTCCCTTTCCAAGACCTAGACAGCACCAGACTTTGGTTTGTCTGTTCTGGGCAACTGGAGAAACATGACTGTGCAACATGGTGGACTCCAAGGAAGAGAATCCACTCCTTCTGTAGATATAAAGACCTCATTCTAAGGTAACGCAATCACAGTTCTTATTTTCAGGTGATTACACACTGAAGAAAACATTATCACTAATATTATATTCCATTTCTGCCAGCAGAGCCTCATAAATCCCACACACTGGCCCTTTAAGGAAACAAAGGCAATGCACACAATAACATTAGTGTTACATAAATGTTTATTGTTCAGCAATTCACTGCAAAACTAACCAACAGTTCATGAGAAAAGATTGAAAAGAAACACCAGTAAAGTGGTCATGAGCTACATTAAACGAAATGTCACCATGAATTAATAGAGCGGACATTGTGCAATTATATGATCCCACTCGATTATGGCTGTAATAATGATCGTCCATTTTTATTGACTAAATCTATTGATTATTTCTGCACAAGAATCAATTGTTTAATCTATTAAAAGTCAGACAAAAGGCAAGTCCCCAACAACAGTTAAAGACCAAAGGAATTCAGCTTATAATGAGATACAGACAAGCTGCAAATCATCACACTGGAGAAGCTAAAACCTACAAATGCTTATATTTGATAAATTACTTTTAATGATTAATCGATCATTTATTTCATTTCTCATTGATCAATAAAGTATTTCAGCACCACAGCAGATAGAGTATAATATGTATATGTATTATTAGAATCTTTCATTTACCAGGTCCTCCTTTCCTCTCCGTGGCTCAAACAGCACTTGCCCATATCATTATTTGCCATCTCCAATAGCAGCCAGTATATCTGAAAGCTGGAAACCATTCAAGCCATTTCAAGTGTTTACATTTTGGGCATTTAGCTGTCACTCTTATCCAGAGCAACTTTCTGTGAGTGCAGCAGGGGAATAAATGATCTAACATAGCAAACAACCAATACTGGCTAGACAGATACCTCTTAGTGAAAGGTAAAAAGTGCAAAATGAGAGAGGAGAAGGGTTTTTTCTTTCAAGCTGAGTATATATTAGAATGAGGTTGAGGAGGTAGATATGGGAGAGGGATTATGAGTCAGAAGCTGGAATGGTATTTCCTGACAATATGAGTTTCTGGTCTGGTACTTCACTGTGCACACCGCCTGTGGCAGTTCAGACATTTTGAAATGGAGCAGTTACTACAGTTAAAACTCAATTTAACTCATCAAAGAACAAAGAAACCATATAAGTTTGAGGTACTTGCTCTTGACTACTTTCATCTTCTGTTAGGTTATACTTCTACTGCACTACAGTTCAGAGGAGATTATTGTATGTCCTACATTTATTTGATAACTAGTTACTTTGCAGATTGAGATTACAAAAAATAATCAGTAAATAAAATATGATGTATGATTATGGATTAAGATAGAACTTTATTGATCTGCAGGGGGAAATTCACAAGCTACTAAGCTTCCAGCTGTAACATTAATGTGATGAACACATCAATGCATCAGTAATGATGCTTGAATAATATAATATCTATATTATTTTGGAAATAGGCCATCCTGCACGTGTACTTTTACTTTTGATACTGATGATACTGTTGTCGCGCTGATGATGCAAGATGACATCATCAAAACTGTCTCATGGATTGAATAACCTGTCAGTCCATATGACCACATGTTTACAACTCTCGGTTCCTTTGGAAAAAAAAAAAAAAAAAAAAAAAAAAAAAAAGCCAGTGTGAAAGCGAACCAGAACTGAAAGGCAACAATACATCACATTTTTCCTTGACCTCCAGCTGAACTGAGCTACAGGTGTGACAGCAAACTCATCCTGCTTTAACAGGACTGCAAAAAGTGGTTTTTCAAATGAGAACTGTTTTCCTTGCTCGAAAAGAAACTTTTGAAAAAGCATCCAGGTCAGAAACATTTTCCATCCCTGGAATGAAAAAGACATTGTCCAGCACCTGTCCAAATATCACAGCAGAGGAAGATATCAGAACAACACAGAACAGATTCAAGGTTTGGCATCCAAGTAAAAGTCTTTTCCTTCTTTTGATCATTTTAAAAACACTTCTTCAGCCATGCATCAGTCATCTCTGGCTCATGCGTGTCGTAGGGCACAGCTGCAGAGGAAGCTTTTCTTAATTAATGCTCAGCCATGGCCATTATCATCATTAAGAGCGAGGGGAGTTAACTGGCAGAATCTGTCTCCGTTTTCAGACTTGGACTAAAACAGGGTCAGCCACATCTGAGACCAGAAAATCTGGTGAACAAGGAACCGATTCTGTTGTTGTTGTTGTTATATGGAAATGGCAAGCATCTATATATTTTTATCTAAGTCTGTGTATGAATGCATTTTTCTTGTACATGTGTCTGCTTGTTGATGGATTGGGAGGAGACTGCAGCTCACAAAAGTCATCAGCAGTGGACAAAACAGAGCGGCACAGCAGTCTTGGAGGACATGAACTCCTGAACTCTGGATCCAGAAACATCTCTGAAGACCGAGAGGAGGAGCGTGTCCTTGAAATGGCTTTGGCACATTGGCTGCACAGTACGACACCGACACACTCAATATCTTCGTCTATCTCCATGTGTGCCATCTTGCTCTCTATTACTTTATATTTATCCATCTCTTCTCTTTTATCTGTCTCTAATAGCCCCATCTGTCTCTGTATGTCCTTCCCTCTATCCATCGTCTTCTCTCTCTCTCTTGCTATTAGTATCTATCCATGCTCTACAAACCACTCACAAATTAGTGCACTGCGAGTTGTGCTGTTCTGGATGTGTGGTTGTGTGTGAGATTGGTGATCTTGCAATGAAAAATCATTTTACACACAAACATACATCAGGCACTTTGTGCAAATGCAAAAAAATATAACGCACAGATACTAAAGCCTAAAACAACAGGCAGATGCAATCATGAGACATGAACGTGCATGAACACACTCATTTCATGGCCCAGCACGCACACATGCACAAATGTGTAGAAATGTAGAATTCTAACACATAGGCGCACATCAACAGACACACAATCATTCGTTCTAGTATGGCAGAGGAACTCTCAGCAGTCTGTCATTTCATTGATCTGAAGAAGTGGAGCAGAAAGGAGCGGAAGGTAAAATGCTGAGGTGAGGCTGCTAAACATGCTTCACAAACAACTGTGCACCACTATGCCACGTTTTAAACAGAGACGCGCTGGTATATATGAGCTGTGTTGTACCTGCCACCAACATGAACAACTACCAATGCATTTTAGTTGATATTTAATACATCTAGTGTTAAACTTTAAAATGCTCCACCTCATCAATGTCGCCTTTCTGCTGATGTCAAAAAAAAAATTAAGAGGCCATGTATGGGTCTTCAGAGCTGTTTTCTGTTCTAAACAATAGATTACCAAATAAAACATATCTGACGGAATTGAATCCAAGGTCATCTTTACGCCTGGACAATCTGAACCCTCTCTGACGTGCACTTAACAGTTCTCACCACAGCTATTGCTGGTGTTTTCGTGAATGGCTGCTTATTAATTGGAGCATCATATTTTTGACAGTGTCCTCTTTCTGTTTGGTTCTGTTTGGCTCCACCACATCCTTTTTGAAAATAAATGTATGCATTTAGGGTTTGGGCACGTTTTCCACAAGTCTGAAATCTGAAATTCTGTACCTGCACATATCTCTGCATCAGCCTGTGCAGTCTGCGCAACGACTGGGACAGTTCTGAAAAGTGTTGCACAAATTGTGAATAAATAAATAAAGAAACAAGGACTTTAGGGAGTGTATAAACTATCACAACAACATTTACACAGAGAGGAAAAACAGATCTTACATGTTCTGCTTTTAGGATTTATCAGCTAAGAGATACAGTATTTCCACACAATGTGCTCCCATCATCTCCGCCAAGCGTTATCTCCACCTTTAACAGTGCACACTTTCTGCTTCATAGATCTGCATTCTTTTGACCTCAAAGGCATTAGTCTCCATCTCCTCCCCATCATAACATCTGAAAGCTCTGCTGCACCCGTGGGAGCCGGCATGGCATTCCTATGGGAACGCTGCACTTTTCGTCTTGGCGAGGGGACTTTTTTTTTTCCCCACACATGACAAGGCCATGAAATATGACATTGACACACAGAAGCTGGTGCTTGTACAGATAGGCAGAATACAGAACAAGGTTTTACAAGCAAAAGCGTTCTGACGGGCAGGAACTGCTGGCCGTCACAACTGCTGCTGAGATGTGAGGTAAGGGTGCCATTTCTGTCACGCCACGCTGTTATGTAAATGACAGCCCACGTCAGTCAAGCACAGAGAGTTAAAGAGATAGAGAGTGAAAGGAGGAGTGAGGGTATAGGGGGAGGGGGAGCGCTGACACACTGGTCAGTGCATTTTAATGTCAATTAAAAAGCAGAACCATGACAGGAAACTCTCCATAAAGCCAGGGAGCTGTGACGGAGTGACTAATAGCAAGGACAGAGCAACGCCTCCCCTTCCCACCTCTTTGCTCCATCTTGTTTTTATGCCCTTCTCTCTCTCTCTTCCAGCTCTTTCTCAGTCTTTCGCTCATTTTCTCTGCATGTTGTTACTCTCAATTTCTTTCCCTCAGCAACTCCTTGACCCCCTTGTGCTCTCTAATTTCTCTGCCCTTCCTCAAGGCCAAAGATATGAAGAACATGGATATGGCTGTGGCCTTCACATGAGTCATGATAATGGCTGTCCCTCCTCTTGACCCCATCACCTCACCTTTCAGGTCCATCGAGAAGAACCAAATGCCAACTCTAATTTGCATAGAGCCCATTAGCTTCCCTCCAGTAACTCGAAAAAGGCTCTAAATCACCTTATTACGCACAGAGTAATTGGGAATTTGTTTCTTCCACTTCTATAGATGGGCTCCACACCTCTGGCAGGAAGTGAAGGACCTTAGCTCTCGGGCTCAGATGACAGCATTTGTAAACACTCGCCTTTGCTGTTGCAATGATATGGAACATAAGTGGATTTAACTGAGACATTACCAAATTAATTAATCATAGCACTTCAATATATTTTACATCATCTCCAATATAGATGTTATATACATTATTTATTCAGTGAAATGTTTGATATCAGTGTTTAAAAGGCTGAATGGTTTTCATGCAGATATAAGAGCAAGGCACTGAAATACATTTACACAGGACAGTCACAGGAAATAGGTTGGAACTGATTGGCAATTTACCGGTGCTTTCAACGCTTGTTTGACAGCAAAATCTTAACTACTGTTTGCAATATTTAGCAAGGCTTGATTTATCCATTGCCATCAATGCTTATTGGGTGTATGAAGGCTTTCAATGTGGTGCAATTTCTTTGATAAGGTTTTGTTGTATTCTTTAACAATAATGCAAGCTATGTGGCTAATTTTAATTTCTACATAGTCACAGTTAATGTGGTATTTTAAGTGCATGTTGTGTGTTTTATATTGATATTCCAATATAGTCCAATATGTCCACCAACACTTTCACAATAACTGTTCAGGGAGGGGAATTCTCTCTCTTTCTCTTTCATCCTCTGCATTACAGTGTGGACTTCCTACCATTTCACTAAAATCACATCATGTCTGTAACTTTATCTTGAAAATGCAATATATTGAGGTATATTAAAATGTATAACTTCACAATACTTTTAAAAAGACATCCTGCTTGGTAATGCAAGTACAGTGGCACACATGGGACATGATGGGGAGACTGAGCTTGTGTGGGCAAGTCCAGGTTGAGTGTTGGAAGGGCTTGTTGAGTCAGGTTGACCTAACTTGGGAAGAAGCTGTTACGGTGATAAAAAGTGATGTCTCAGAGGAAAGATTTAGCAAAATTTGGCAATGCATAGTAAGAACAAGAAAATGCCTCTCTTTCTGCTTCATAATATGGTCTCAAATTGTGCATCTGGCTTTAACTGGTCCCAAGAAGACACAAAGAGGCCACGGATGCACTCTGATAATTCTGATGATTATATTAATTAACAGCTGCTCCCAGAAATCCCAATCTCCCTTCATTAAAATGTATTAATTAAAAGAAAAGGCATGAAATATTACAGACCCCCAAAATCAAGATGAGAAGCATGAAAATACAACTGAATACAACATACAACTGAATTGAACATTTTGACCCTTTTTCATGTCCTTACTTTTTCCACTCTTTCTTGCTCAGTTCAACTCCCACCATGCCTCCCAGGCATGTCCATCAAAAAGGACTCCATGGTCCTCTCTGGTAGGTACATGGTACCCACCCATGTGAGAGGAAGTGGAATAAAATACAGGCTTTCACAAGTGGGGGAAAAAAAAAAGCCAAGCACAAGATTTTTTCCATTAACCCTCTAAACCCAACAACCCGCTGGTGAGTTTGAAAGACATGTTTTCTTATAAAATAAATAAAGAACAATAACTAAAACCAGAAATTATCTTTGAATTTTAACATTTCCAATGCTCCTTGAACAAATTATGCCCTCTGAATGCTTCAGCAGAGAAACATGACCAAATCTAACCTTAAGGAGGAGCAAAGCTGCCCACAAACTGTTCATAGTTTTAAAAACATTTTTTTTAGTCAAGATGTAAGAGGATGTAAGAGTGAGCTATGAGGTTATACCTACATTATGGAAAGGAAGTTACAGATATATAGTAAAGTTCAGGGTTAAACAATAAGCTTGTTAATAAGCTTGTAAGTTCTGCTTGTCACTCACTTGTTTTGCACAGTATCTTGAGTCACTGTGAATTTAGTTTCAAAATGAGTCCACGCACACTCGCCAAGAAGAATCCATGCTAATACAGTTGTACACATCAAAGAAGTGTTTGAATTAGAAAATTAGTCATGTTGAGCTCCCAGCATAAAAATGAAAAAACAAATTTCACATTAAGCAAAACCAACTTGACCTTTTGCCACATATCATCCACAAATGAATGTGGAATCTCTCTAATCGATAAAAATGGCTTCTATCGCAAACAATTTAAAAAAAAAAAGAATTAAACTGGTATTTGTAGTGCAAAGGTGGCATTGATGCATTCAAGGTTTGAAAGTGGAGTACAATCAGCCTGGCTGAAGGGTTCAGTGGATTATACCTGGAAGTGGATTATACATGGATTATACAACTGGAAGATAAAGTTAAATGCTAGTAGAAGCATGAAGGACACAGGTATTCAAAGGCCTGTGCAAGCCTCACATTGTGTGCCAGAGAAACGACCTGTTTATATGCAAATGCATATTTGTGTGTTAACAACACTACACACCAGCCAAAGAC
Organism: Chaetodon auriga; assembly: GCF_051107435.1. NCBI lineage: Eukaryota > Metazoa > Chordata > Actinopteri > Chaetodontiformes > Chaetodontidae > Chaetodon > Chaetodon auriga. Next base: position 7,028,239 of record NC_135088.1, read on the forward strand.
TCAGCCTTGACCAGATCAAACTAAAGCATTATCTCACAGAGGACTGTGGCCATTTGTTACGGATGTGTCAGATAACCTGAGCAGCAGCACATCACAGAATTCAGTGATCCTGCATTTTCTCCTGTTAACACTACGAAACCACTTTGGCCACTTCAGAAGGCGTGACAGCAAAATAAAAGGACACAATCTTGGAAAGATAATCAGCAAAGAGCCCCACAGTGTTTCACAACCTCAAACAAACACAGGCGCACAAGTGGTGATCTCAGAGCTGGGGATCTATCAGGCTGGGGCAGAGTATTTTATGCCTTTATTTCCCTCGGCGCAATGGGAGATATGACAAGAGGTCAGCGTGGAGGATGCTCAAACAAGATGCTCCCGCCTTACTGCCAGTGAAAGCAGACAGAATGAAAAGATGATTGGTTTCTCCGAAAAGTCTGAAGATAGTTCTGTCTGGAGTTCAAGAGAGTATTAGATTACTGCTGAGCAATGGACTTGTGAAATGTAGCCAAGGGGTAATTTGCACAGGTAGATGGCGAATTTGTGCCAACGTAACACAATCAGAGAATTTTGATACGATAAGTCTCTCTACAGGTTGAAGGCAGACAAAGGAGCACACGAAGAGAAAGCTTTGTTCATTTTCAGATAATGAGGGACAAACATGTATCTCACGGACAGGTGTTTTCACTGCCAGACGATAGCTAGGCATTACTTTAATTACCCAGTCCCATTTTATCTCAGCCCTCTAACACTGGTTGAAGGCAGTGTGACTTCTACTCACAAAACAATATTGCAAAATTCCATTTTAGACATTTATTGGACATACAACTTCTATTTCAATCAGATATTCCACTGATTTTGGGAACTGTAGACTTTGGTAAACCCATTTCAAGCACCAACACAATTGATTCACACGAGTAAAGGAATGTTTTCACAAAAATCTCGACTTCAACTTTTCAGCCTTAGGGCCAAATTATCTCTTTTCAAAGGGCTCTAGGACAAATGGGTGCCTTATTATACAGAGAAAATGCTCTTAGAACCCAGACTGAAATTTTATTGTTCTGGAATAAGCACACACTCTTGTGCAGTGATGTACACAAATGCATCTTTAAATGTGAAAGCTGACAAGAAACAAAATGCACAGACGGTAAGCATTAGGGGCATCCTGCACCATTCTACATGGTAAGGAATGGAACTCATGTTATTTAAAGCCTGATCCATTTCCAATGATTTATTTGTCTGACAGCTGTGCCTCATTGTGTGTCCGTGTCAGCATATGTACTAGCAATGCAAGCACACCTGCACCAACTGAAAAAATACATGCATTTCAGTGACCTTTCACAGATACATACCTCTAAAGTGCTGCTGTTTGTTGAAAACTATATTTGAATTTCAGTACTCTGTTGACATTGGAGATAAAGGGAAGCTGCCAAAATCCAGTCCAAAATCTTTGCTGCCACAGCAGTCAGACTGACTCTCCTCCCATGGATATTATACAATACACCACACAGCACTGCTCAAACATTATAGGAAACAATCAAAGGAAAGGCGGGACGCATTATTTTCTTAATGCAGAGCTATAAACCTATCAAACATAATTAAACTGCTCCATTTAGGTTAATATAGGCCTGCTTTAAGTGTGCGCTGTGCAGCAGTAACATGTAGGAAAAAATAACAGAAAAGCTTGGATTTGTAGATACTCAATATTAAAAGACTGATAGGGATTGGGGACAAAAATGGGACTGTGACGTCCTGAGTGAGTATAAGCCATTAAGTGCACTACCTTCAATAAAAAAGGTAGGAACATATTCCAATAATTCACATACTTAAAAGAACAGGACAGTGTTTGGCTGGTATCATTGGTTTTGGTTTTCATAATAGTCTCTTGTGCACCAGATGGTTAGTCAGCATGGACAGCCAAAAGAGGTCCTGTGGACCAATCAGTCACTTGGCAACCAACATTACCAGCGTTCAGCCACTTGCACATGCAGCGACAAGAAGAGCATCGAGAATGGCCCAGGAGGAAGCGATTTGTCTGAGATGGGGCCTCCCACTCTGTTGCAGCACACATCAAAACAAAGCTTTATTGTTCTATCACCGTTTACAACATAATTACAAGAGGATTTATGCCACTGCTGTCCCTCAGCTTTGCCTTGAGTGCAGAGTTTCCACATAGTTGGGTGTCCTTGCAGAAGTGCCTGCTGCCTGCACACCTGGCACACCAGGGGAACCAGATTAGGATGGCATATGCAGCAGTTACTGGATGGCCTCTGCAAATGTCTGTCTTGGGACGGGCAATAAAACAGTGAAGCAATCCAGTCTCACACTATTTTACACACCCTTTGCTCAAACAGCACACACAAACACACACACACACACACACACACACAGAAGTGGAGAATGTGCGTGCACCGACATGAAAACAAATTTCATATGAAATTCACACTAACACTTATTTCACAGTTCAAGGAGGTAAGATAAAAAAAGAGTCCACGTGGTCAAAATCTTTTTTTGATAACATACATGTCTGTCTTAGCAATTTGGGACTTCTGGTAGTGTTTTGTTCCCTGTTTGGAGATGTGTTGAATTTTATACATTTTCAATACTTCCACACTGATATGTTGCTTCCTCACATTAACCTGCCATCCCAGGGCCTCCCTCTATCAAGTAATTGAAGGAAAAGTGCGCCAAGTGTTGCAGTTGATTCAGTTGGTGTTACGACTACACACCAAAGTTGCCAAGAGCATTCAAGCAGGGATCTCCTGTTAATAGAGAGAGCAGAGTACTGAGGGGTACGGAGGTTTGGCAGAAGATGATGTCGGTATCATAAGAGACTTGTGGCTCTGGGACAAAGACGAGAGAAAAGCATGAAGCTTGTCTTTTATTTTTAACACCACATTTTATCAGGAGTATTAATTTCATTATTACACCGACAGTTAAGTGGCTCAGATGGCTCACAATTTTATTTCTTTAAAAAGAACTCCATGTCATCAAAGACACTGAATGACTAACTTTATAATGAAATTCTTCAAAAATCAGTCTTTGTATGGATACATTAGTGATTAATGCCTTTTACGCTGATCCATGGATTTGTATAAACATCAGGGCTGAATTGATGCAAAAAGGCTCCTCTTGAAATCACCTTTATTCACACCATTCTTCTTTACTCAAAATGATTCCAGGTTGGTAATGAATCTCTATAAATGGGAAACAACATCCTCCTAGTTACAGATGGATCAGACATTATTCAGGGCTGAAAGAAATAAACCAAACACAGGGGAGTGGGTTGACATGTGAATGGTATCCAAACGTCACCCACTTGCAACCTTTCCACAGTGCTCCATATCCATAAAGGCCCTTGGCTATATGTTCTTATCAGAGTAATTTACTTGAATGACAGTACTAATACGTGAGAAATACCTTCCAACTGTGAAAGTACGGTGACACATTGGTGAAAATTTGCCTAAATTGCCTTCACCGATGCTATAACACAGCCACAGCCACTTAACTGCCACATGTGGCCAGTGAATACATGCTATCTGTCCTCATCAAGAGTAATAGCTCCTTTCTTAAGCTGCCTTATGGGTCTGACCTTTTCCACGATACTGAGTGTGCAAATTATTCTTGATTTTGTGGCCTGTGATTTTTTTCTCTTGCGTTTTTTCGTTCCCCAGAAAAGAAAATGGGCTGCAGCACACCAAAGCCCCAGTCAGTTCCACCGCTGCCGGGTCATACATCATATTTTGAGTGTATGGATTTCTAATATCTCGCTACAGCAGTCAAGATGATGTAACAGATATGCACTCTGAGCACATATCAAATAGATTCCTTGAGGATATTCAATATGGCTGCCAAGAGACATTTGATTAGATTATTAAAATAGATAACCTCATATGCCTGGAATTATACTATGAAATATCAAAACTACTGCTGGGGGTAATTAGGGGTGGGATGGCATCTATTAATGACCATTTGAAAGAAGAAAGAAATACGAATAAGGTGTTCCTGCTTTTGAATGGGATGATCCCACTGCTGCCATTTTGCATCCCCAGTTGAACTGAACACAGAGCTTACAATCATAAAGATAGAAAATGGCTTCCTCAGAACACAAAAGTGGTAAGAGGTAGACACTCGTATTAATATCACAGCATGAATAGAAGTTCTGGCTGGAAATTCAGCATATTAAATGCAGCAGGCGACTGATCTGGATCAAAATAAAACGCAGCTTCAATAGGAATGAAAAAATATTTTTCAAGCCACTAGACAACATGAAACCGGACAACGACACATAGCGAAACACTATTTTCCCCAAGCTGCCTAATTCTCCCCTTCAGACCTCTCACCATCCAGAGTGCAGCGATCTGGCCTCGCTACACAATCTACGCTACGACCTTGCCTACACCTGGCCCCTGTCTGCCATTTCACAATAGAAATGGCCTCTGTCTGACACTGCAACATCAAATAAAGACCTGGCTCCATCATGACATCCTCAACCAATGCCCTAAACTGAGGGACTGTGCTCCATGTAAATGCACTGGGCCCACATGCGTGTGCTTGCAGGTAGTGAGCCCACACTGTGGAAGCCTTGCATTGTAACCAGGCCACCATGAAAACAGACCTGGCCACCCACTATCTCCCATCCCAAGCATGGCACCATGAGGTTTCACTAGCTCTGAAGGGGATGGATGTACCCTTCCCTTGAATCGCTCTTAGTCTGGGCCCTTGCATGGCGCCACTGTGCACTGAGACACCCCCAGGGTCTCAGTGCATAGCTGAGCTCCTGGGGTCCAAGGACATACAGCCCCTTGGATTCAGTTAGAGAATATACTACTACTGTATAACCCCACCGCCAGCAACTCTAAGATGCAAAGCAGCAATCAAATAAAGCCACCGGTAAACAACTTACTAAAAATGACCAAGTAACCGTTTTTCCCACCAGCGTAGTCTCTGCCGATCAAAATACTCAAGCCATCAGAAAAAAGGACAGCAAATTGATTGTGCTCTCCTGGAGAGTTGCTACAGGTCCGTCAGACTTGCACATGTTCGGGGTGGACAAAAAACATGGGAAATGGAGGCATGGCGGTAGATGTGAGCAAAGTGCAAATAATCCTATGGGAAATCATGAGCATGAGCTTCAGGCCAGAGCTGGTGTTGTGGTGATGTGCAGCAGAGCTCGTGGTGCCATGGGAAGATGCGCCAGTGAGGCATGTGGAAGGGAGATGCTTGGATATGCTGAGTCAGCAGCAGAGCACTAGGGCTACGTTTGCCCTGTGGAGGTTAGATGGAGAGCATTTGTAGTAAAGTCACCCTCAAGTGACTTTACTACAAATGTGCCTGTATGAAAGCACCATTTGTTGTTTCTACCATAATTAATTAAGCTTTTTTCTTTTTTTTCACTTGATGGAGCAGCTTTACAGATCTGAAGACAGTACATCAGCTGACATTCATTTCTGCACGTGTTAACTTCTTTTCCTACTTTTTCCTTCCTCAGACATTTCACTTTGATGTTCTTATAGTTCCTGACAGTGTGTCTTCTCTCCTCTCCACCTGGTTTTATACATGCACGGGCTGCCTTATGGCTCAACTCTGAGCACAGCAGGGGAGGGTTGGGTGTCGGGGGCTGCTCACAATGCAGTGCACTTTTCCAACACATAGGCCTTTTAAATCTCATATCAGCTTTTACCTACAGTCAGCACCAGCAAGTGGAAAGGCGGAGAGACAGGATGAGAGACAGAAAGCGAGAGAAAGAGGGAGGGATGGTGGGAGGGCAGGGAAGACACAGCCACAGCAGGGTGCCCTTCACTCCGGCAGACTCATGCAGAAGTGAGAGAATGAGAGGGTAGATATAGGGAAAAACAGATTATGGTGAAAAAAAATCCTCCCATCCCCATCAGTCTTTCTATTTAATAAAAAAGCATGAGAAACAGACATGTGATGGCGGGATGTCCTTGGTTGTTGCAAGCTCAAAACGTTCAGCTCACCTGTCATCCCTTGACTCATTTACTTTCACTCTAAATAGCCACTTCAGCAGCTAATACATTGCCCTGGGGTGAGTCTGGCTGCTGCTGAGTGCAATATTGTGTTTGTGTTTGCTTTTTAAAAGGCTGGTGCTATGTTAAAAATAACAGCCACTCCTTTTCCAGTACATAATTGCTGTCCAAGGAGGAGGAAAGGTAGAGGGAGGGCGAGATAGAGGAAAACAATCAAGCACATGAGGCTGAATATCACAGTGTGATAGGGATATTGAGCGAGTCGGGGGAAGGAGTAGGCCAAACTCACTCTCCAAACTCCCACTGGGTGCTTATGTTAGTGGGAACTCCATTAGCAACGATTAAAAAGCCATCGTACTAACAGCATGTGAACCTAAATAATCACAGGGTCCTGTTTCATTGATGCCTCCCTCCAATTTTCTGATGAGGCAGGAGAGCTGTTGCTTTCACCTTGCAGTCCCTAAGGACCCTGTAATCGCCATTATGTGTGTGGAGGACTTAGGAGGGACCCGGTCAGGAAGTCGAGCCATGGGCTGGCTCTCACTGAGACGCATCGAACCCCGTGAGAGATACCTTAAGCCCCCCACACTTTGCACCAATCTCCTTCCCTACTCTTCCTCAGTGGCCTCTTCAACATCATTTGCCCCCACTGTGTGCTTCTGAGGCTTGCAGTGTGTAAGTGATATAAAACAACCTTGCAACCCGCCAGCAGTACCTTCTCTATACATCCCCAGAGCCAACACACAGAGGAAGACTGAAGCTGAAAATATCTGCACATGACTTTTTCTTTCCTTCTGCCTCAATGAATATCATAATAAAATGGAAAAATAAAACAGCCTATAGGTGCTGTTTGAGTAGAGACCATGTCTTTGCCTGAATCCACCCCATAGCCAAGCTTTTTACTGGTTGCTTTTGACCTTGTATAACCTCAAACTGAACTTTCTCAAACTCTCACTTCCTTCAACGCACATGATGTTCACTTAACCCACTAGCATACTTAGACACCTGCAATGCCACCAAGAGATTAATTATTTCTATGAGAGACAACTTAAAACAAGATAAAAGCAGCACCGAAACTAATGATGAGAATCCAGGAGCGAGATCTCAGCCAGATTTCATAGCTCTAACTGGTTGCAATGATATCACACACAGGCTTCTGTCCTTTGGCTGATAAACTAGGTGGCCATCTCGTTCTGTCCCATTGGCATCGTTTGAGTCAAAAACATTGTTTGAATGCCAAAACTGGGCCATCTTGATCTGAAGACATGGCTGTGTTTTGTTTTTTATGACCACATAATTCCAAATATCTCTTTGAATCACAACTAATCAACTGCATTTTGTAGCTTTTATGGTTGTGCCGCATAGTTCAAATTGTAAATCAACATTTGATAGATCATAAGATTGTGGCATGACATTTAATGCAACTTCAACTATATCTGTCACCTTCAAAAAAGCTCTGCAGTCTGTGCATGCATGTTTTTTTAGTGATGATGCCATTAAATCTAATGGCCGACAGTCAAAGCTTCATTCGGAAACCTTGGCAGAAGCTTCAAATGTAAAGAAAATGACATTCAGTACAGCCTTAGTTGGTTTTATGTTTTTCATTGGTTTAACATCTAAAACCTGGATTTTAAAGGATAAGGCTGATGAAAACTTTTTTTTTACATCATGTTAATATAAAGAAAATCCAAGACCCATTAATAATTTCCAAGCCCTATATCCCATTGAAATTCGTTAAAAGCAAGCCATACACATGCACACATAAATATGGCCGGGGTGAATTAAGATGCCTCTAACGTAGGTGGACTACTGTATATAGATTTAGGTTAAGTGATTACACCTTGCTCTCATAGCCTGCCTCATACAGTATGCATTAGTTAAGACTAACAAAAACACCACGCAGTGTGTATGTGTGCTTTTATCAATTAAACCTTTTTGGACCCTTACAAACTAAGCCAACGTACTGAGAAAAAGTAGGATCTCTACCCTGACGTTATTCTGTTCTTCTCTGATGGTTTTCAATAATGTAACCACCCCTCAATTGAGCAGATCTGATGATGCAGACGTCCAGGCAGCGTGGGTTTAATGCAGCGAGAGCCGGCAAAAGCTAATGGACAGGCAGGAATTTAGGAGACCAGAGTTATACATCTTTCATGCTCTCCTAAGCACAGCCCAATTTGAATATTTCTGATATGCTATTTATGCTCACTGCGGCAGCAGGGATCGAGAGAGAGACACAGCCTTAGAGACAGCAAGGGAGAGAGGGAGATGAGTGAGTGTGAGTGTGTGTGTGTGTGTGTGTGTGTGTGTGTGTGTGTGTGTGTGTGTGTGTGTGTGTGTGTGTGTGTGTGTGTGTGTGTGTGTGTGTGTTTGTTTCACAGTGTTGTGATGTGAATTGCATTGTGTGGAGAAGACAGAAGAGAGTAAGATGCATCTATTAGGTTAGCATAATAGGCACAACCACGGCACCCTGCTTCATAATTTAACAGAGATTTAATTGGATCTGAAATACCACCATCATAAACCAAAATGAACCTGGAATTATAGCTGCACCCAGATAGTCTTCATACATAAACTGTAAGCACTTTGATCTGAATTTCAATATTTTAACAGGTAAATATTTCCCCGGTGACAATACATTAATATTCAATGATAATTATTCCTCCGCATTTTAAAGAGACATTGCTTAAAACATAATCTAGTGCAGTTACCCTTAAAGCCAAAGGTTCCCTGAACATTGTACACTGACTGACTCCTGTTTAATTAATGCGTCTGTCCAATCTTGTTTCTATAATTCCATTTAACCGTTGACAGGGCATTCCTGTAAAAGACCATGTATCCTCAGCTGAGAGATGTTAAGGTTAACAATAAGCACCATCTCTAATTAGCATCACGACATATTTGTGTACTGATAAAAAGAGAGATCACACCTGATCCAAAACTTACATGATTGTGAACATGGATGTGAGCCTGAACAGAAACTACTGGGAGACCCCCATGTCTTAATGCATTTTCCAGAGTGTGTACAGGTGGGGTGTGGAGAACAATTAGCTTGCCAATTATGCATCTCAGTTGAAGGCATTTAATGGTTACTGAAGCCATGCATGTGCTGGTCTATTTACAAGGAAATGTGCAGACACAGCATTATTATTGAAAATGTCAAATTCAAAAGGATGACACTGACCTAAAAACTGAATTAAACAATACCTAGTCCACAGCATTTCAGTGAAAAATCCATCCTTAGTAATGGGCCAAAAAGTCACCCAGTGAATCACTGTCATAGAAAGAAATGGCACAGAAATCAAAGCAAGGAACCAAAGCACTTGAATGAAAACAATGTAAATAAAGAAAATGGAGCAATCAACTAGAATGTACCCAGAATTTACATGATAAATATATATTACAAAACCATAAACTGATGTAAAATTAAATTAATGAATAAAAGAGCTTCTTACTTGATTGGTGTGGGATTGAGTGAGGCGCCGTATACTCCCTAAGATTTTATATTTAAGTGCTTTTTTTATAATGACTTCATTACTTTACCACACACACAGCTGAATCTGGCCTCACATAAGTGTCCTTAGCTTGTATTTTTGCGGAAGAACAATGATACAAACATGGAGGCAACTTCAGATATTCTTTATTACCAAAGGCCCGGTCTTGCTTGAAATAAATCCTTTCAAATCTGTGAGGAAAGCTGAACAAAGTTAACATGCGTGCAACTGAGCCATTATCTATGATGGGAAACACGACTGCATGTTCTGGTGAGGCTTGGAAACCCGGTTTGTAGATTTTACTCATCTTCCCTGTGTCGGCTGCAAGCACATCAGACTATTAGACGCCCTCTTTTTTAGTTCAATATTGATCTAGGATGCCAATGCAGAGCTTCGCAGTAATTGAGTCTTATCATGATGGTTGTAAGTTTAATGAGGTTGGCTGTGGCTGTAGATTCCCATTGTCTGGCAAAAGGGATGGATGAAAGGGACGCAGCAGGGAGGCAAATAGGGAGGGAGAGAAGGATCGAGGGCTGGAACATAAGCTTTCCTGAAACAAGTGCGTCCAAGGTCTAACAAATGGCGGTGACTGACTCACACATTGGACAGACAGTGGAAAATCATCCACCAGTATTATAGCAACTCAGCCGGTGTGTCAAATCTCTGCTGTCATCTCTATTGGGTTGTTGTCAAACAAGTGAGGGCATACGAAAGCACTAGACATTTTTTACAGACGGGAAAAAGACTCCTGGGCCTCTAATACAGAGAAATGTAAGCATGCAATGTATCACAATTGCAAAAAGCAACAACACTGACGGACACTGTATGTATGAACCTCTGCTTACACTATGAAAGATGGCTCACATCTTGTTGCAGCATCTGATACGACAAGTGTGGAAATTGGCTTTGGCTGTTTGCATTGCAAGTGATGTGAAATGATTCAATATGTCATTAAATCAGATGTCTTTGCCTTCATTTTCAACATAAATATACCTTGCAAAGATTGTTTTCTCTAGGCTTAGTGTCATAAAAGCATTCGAATAGCCTTATGTTCTATTTTCACTGAATATACCTATATGGCGAATGTATCTTCAGAGTGATACGTGCTGCATCGTATGCTGCCTGTTGTACATCCTGCACAATCCCCCTCGCTCTGCACAGGACGAACCGCTGTCACCGATGTCATATTGTGCATGTTGATCTCTCTGGACCAGCAGTGAAATATTCATTACACTTGGCCAATAAAGACATTGTGATTTTAAACACATTCTATCGACACGTTTTCTAAAAAGAAGACTAAACACCAAGCAGTTCATTGGTTCACACTGAACAACAAGGCCTGGCAAGGTCAATATCTGTTCTCATTTAGATTATTTGTGAAATCAATTGCTCATGAGGAGAATGGATTTAATGAGTTGAGATAACAAGCACAATCCATTCCTCCTTGATCCTTCACAAAATCGACCACAGAAATGCTAAATGGTCAATGAAACTGCAAACATTTGATCTCTATGTGCATTTCTGTATCTATATTGTGTAAATGCAGCTGCCAAGTACATGGTAAACAGGGGGAGTCATGAGGGACCCCGTGCTCATTGCCATCTATTGAACACTTGCTGGGATAAGATGACTGAACATAAACATGAAGTCTGTGTTCCCGCACTGACTGATGGTTGGTCATCCTGTCAACCTGTCTTTTGACCCATCCGCCTCAATGTCCAGTCACCCACGCCCCAGTCAAAACGAGGACATCGAGCCAGCACACACAACGAGGGGAAGTGAAGCAGCGATGCATGAAAACGCTCAAAATGTCTAAATTATCAGATAGTCAGCCATCTCCTCCGTGCTGCGCCCTGTGGACAGCCACCAAGGGGCTCAGTGTCATTTAGAGGTGAGAGCAGCATGAGCCAACCACAGAAAATATTACTTTTATTCAATGGATGTGACATGATTGACAGCCTCGAACTGCTTTGCCGGCGACCTTGGAGGACTGGTGCTCAGGTTAAAGTTAGCATTTTGTGTGGGTGTGAAACTGTGGACCTGCAGTCAAGTCTGATACTGATGCAGCTCCTTGTTTGCCTTTGCTTTATATTTTCAGACTAAAAACAGTACATTCACATGCACTAAGGACATTGGGAGCTCTGGCATTTATGATGTAGAATGACAAGATACGACAAAGGAGACATTTTACAAAGCCCCTGAAGTATGTGTTGTGCCTGAAGTTTGTGTTGGAAAAAATGAGTTTATTTCTAATTTGTTTCCAACTATTGATATGCCATAACCACTTATATATATATTAAGCAACATATCTTCTAATTTTAAAAAATTGCAAGTATCTGGGTGACAGTATATCATTTGTTTGTTCTGTCCAGCCGTGGAATATGATGAGGAATGATGTGGAAGAAAATGCAGTCTAAACAAATGCTTAAATGGGACAAACAACTGAATGGGTCATGGATATTGGACATGCATGTGTTGTAAATACAAGTTTGGTGCACACTTCACTTTACTGTGGAGACGAGATGTCAGAAGATGATGTTTCATAAAGCTGAAAATGATTTAATTTAGGATCTGGAGTAAATCCAAGCTGCATGCTCATTGTGACATTAAATTATTGTTTTTTCTGAAAATGACTGTTTTTTTTTTTTCATGTGTCACAGAAAAAGAGATGAATCTGTGCTAAGATTACAGCCTGCAGCTTCTTCATACTGAAACGGAAGCGTAATTCTGTTTAATTTGGCTGAATTTGTCAAGAGAGTCGTTTTGGTCCTCACTATTTTTTTTTTTAATTAGAAACCTCTTTTGTTTCTTTTCCTGCTATCTTTTAAGGAAAGTAATGCTTTGATTGCTAGGGTTTTCAACAACCTAAATCATTGTTTCAAAGTGTTGGAGCTGCAGCTTATCTACATGTGCATTATGCATATTCATTGTAGACTGATGTGTGATCGGCACATCTGGAAACAGTGTCTATTTTCTTGTCAAGAGAAACAGAGACAGACGAGCACTCTGGATGTCCACAGTGAATTTTCTGTGTTTATGGACTTCCCTCAAATTCACTGAGTCACTGCCTTCTCTCCTTCTCACCCTTGCATCCATTTTTTTCTCTTTCTTCCACTCTCCTTATCTCGCCACACACACACACACACACACATACACACACACACACACACACACACACACACACACACACACACACACAGAAAGGAACATATGCTTGTGGTGCAATGAAAACATCTATCCTCAAGAGAGTACGTCCCAATGGCCTCAGCCAAGAGTGTGTGTGGGCTGATGAGGTGAAAGTAATCTAAATGGTGTTCTGAGCAGCAGAGGTGGCACAAGACGTACACACACACACTCATGGTAAATCGTATCATCGCACCCCCATGGCGGCATATGGGCCTTTCCAGAGGACGCCATTGCTCCAAAGGGGGTGAAAATATCGAAAATGAGTTGAACCTCCACTGAGATGGGGGGTCACTGGCTTTCTTTGCAATTTTCCGTCCCTTTCTCTCAGGGGTCAGTAATTGAGCGTCAGAAATTGCAAAAATTGCCACAAGTCGAAACAAAGTCACAAAACAGCTTTATTTTCCTGGTTATATATGAACAGGGAAAAAGCCAACAGGGAACAGATGAGAGGGCCAGAAGGTGGTTTTATGTCTTTCCATGGTTGCGCAAAACACAAAACAAGTGTGTGTGTGTAGGCTGGCACGCATTCAATGGCAGTAATTTCCCTTGTCATATATGGTTGTGTTAGTAAAGATGCTGTCGCTCGTCCCTGAGCTGCTTTCCAAATGTAGAGCAAAGCATCTCCTGACACACTACCGCAGCTCGGCGGCTAAGTGCAACTTGTTTTCATCTTCAAGGACAAGGTGACCCCTCGCTATTGACACTAAAAAAGGGAAAAAATTGAGAGCATCTGATCTTCTGGGGATATTAAAGGAGACAAATAGGCATCCTCCCATCAGCACAGCAACAAAGAAAAGTGTTTGATGCGGTGTGAGAATATGGGAGATCTTGCACTTGACGGCAATGACAATGAAGGACATTTTGGTCAAGGCTGTACGGTGGCTACAACTCACACAGAGCCTTGAAAGCAAAATAAAAAGACAGCTGTAGTTGGACTGTTTCTGCAAAAATTCAAGTTTGAAATGGGTTCATATGAGCGATTAATTGCACAGTAATCATTCATACAAAAAAGTGCGATGTAAGATTATAGTTATAAACATTAGAGCACATGGCAATAAACATTTAGATATGTCATCTACACATAAAATCACTTGTCTTCATTATAATCTCAAGATCTTCATCCGCACACCCACACGGAAGTAGTACTGACATAAATGCTACACGACACGAGCAGAGAAAGAAAACACTCTGATGACAACATTAAACAATTTATCGTCCCAAAATCAAAAGATCAAAGTTTGAAAGTTGATTTATAATGCACTTTGAATCTTGGCAAAAAAAGATGTTTTTTGAGATTCACCATTTTCACTTATCCCTTTTTATAGGAACAATTTAATTTTGCTTTATCCCTCCCTGGGCTTGCTGATATATTCATAGAAAACAATAAGCGTTCTTCCACATGCATACAATCTGAATCTTGGCAATTTCTTTCCTCTGGCTTTGCAGTATCTACAGAAATGTAATCTGTGTGTCTGTATTAAAATTCATGAGAACAGATAAGACGGGAATTTCATTAGTGTGGGATTCTAAAGCTGGTATTTTGGGGGAAAGTGAAAGCCAAAATACTTCCAGCAGCACTCTCTAGGATCCCATCTGAGGTCAGGAAAGTTTAGGGTCCTAGCATGAGTTAAAGGGTGGTTTTTGACAAACGAAAACTGAATGCGTTATTTACAACATCTGATGAATCTTATTTGGCCAGTAGAGGGCACTAAAAGCACACAGCACAACATAAATAACAGCAAATGACAGCTTAACACAAGTCCTTTAACATAACACAAGTTAATATTTGTGAACTTTCTCTTTTCCCCACACAGAAGACAGACATCACAATCTAGAGTTACGCTGTGTTTGAGTACACAGGAAACAATGCATTTAGCAGCATATCGAACTCTCATACATGAGCCATGTCGTATCACACTTCACGAGCAGATAAATGGTCCAAGCAGCAGCATAAAAAATGATCAGCCTACTTCCACAGATCCATCTACAACTCTGATTCCCAAAAAGTTGGGATGCTGTGGAAAAAATTGTTATTGGAATCTCCCCTGTCTATATTACAGAAGCAACTGCAGAACAACAATGTGAAAACACTTCAGATGACAGTTTCAGTCACTGATAGTGAGGCATGTCGTGGTATTTATTTAAAAACATGAAGATATTTGGTTGAAAGTCTCACTGCTACTTTAGAAATCAAGTTTTTGCATAGCCATAGAAAACCCAACATAACAGCAGGTGGGTAGGTGGAGCAAATAACAGCTTGGCACCAAAAACTGCATTGGGCAGGCCCTTATTTTGACATGTAGACTTTGCAGAGAAAACAATGCTCAACATTTCCCCTCACAGCTGGCTGTACACACATTATGATCGAGAGAACTTGTGATGGGAATTTTCATACCAGAAATTGCCCCACATGTGAAAAATAAAGCACTTAAAGTGGGGCAGCAAGCTGCTTGTTGAAGAGCTCATTTTGAAGAGCTGTTTTCTACAACAGCATTTTCACACAATTTGCTTATGTTTCCATTAACTCTATTAGCACCCCACACAAGCATTCATGGTAGAAATGGGATAAGTATCGCCACATGCTCATTACCTACCAGCTGCAGCTTCACCAATATTTATATTCTTTGGTAACAAGCATAAATGGGTAAATCAATAACCATTTTGCCAACTAACAATGTGCACAGAATCAATAGCTTTCACTCTGACTTCATACAGATCATACTGTCCAACAACAGAAATGTTAGCAGTTGCCTATATCTGACATTTCTCCTTACTCCCATGACAAACTAATAAGGTGCAGGTGCCCACACTCTTTGTCAACTGTCTGCACTTCTGGCACTGACACACCTACTGCTAATTAATAGCGTGGACAGAAGCGGAGTGCGGTGGTCTTCTCTTGTTTTAAGCGTATGTCATGCTGTCACCAGAAATTTGTTTTGCGGCAGGGACTAGACTGTGACGGCAGGCTTCCTGACAAGGCCTCAGGCGCTTGGTTTCTAAGCACCAGCTGGTCACTTATTAGCTCTGGCATGCATTGGAAGTACTATTGATGCACAGCTAATGGAGAAAAAGAGTCTCAACTCCTGAGCCTATTTTCGCAGTCCATAGTCAGGGCTGGCAGAGAGTGCCTTTTATTATCAGTTAAACCTTGAAATGTTCATAGAATTCAGAGTATCTAATTAAAGTAACCATCTGACTGACAACCTTTTAAAGAGCATCTCATTATAGGTCACCAGGTTTGAGGTTTTCTCATAAGATTCATGCAGATGTGAGCCTTAAGCAGGCAGTGGATGAGATGTCTGAAACAGCAATATCCTTCTACTTATACCCATGTGAATACAACTCAATATACACTATCATTTTCAAAAGTGATGGTAAAAAAAATGGACTGCTGGTTAGGAGCCTTGGCTGCAATATACCGGTCAATCATCCTTGAACCCCCCTCCTCACGTGCGGTCACAAGCTTTTGGCAGTGACTGAAAGCATGATTTCACAGACATGTGGCCAAGATGATATTTCTCCACAGGGTGGCTGGACTCCCTCTATGTGATAGAGTGAGTGAGCTTGGCGATTTGGGAGGACCTTGATATCAAGCTGCTGCTCTTTTATATTGAGAGGCGGACAGTGGGGGCAGCACTAAGGATGCCCACTGGCTGACTCCCTCTGGAAGTGGTCCGAATGGAAGAGAATTTGGGAGGAGAACTGAGGGAAGATGCAACTGTGGGAGTGGGTGGGAATCTCTCCAGGACCTAGAGAAGTTGCTTAGGAAGAAATATATTTGTATAGTATCCTCTGCTTGCACTTGTGCATCCATGACCGCAATAAGCAACCCAAAAATGGATGGATGCTTGCACTTGTTGGCAGTGAGGACTAGAGATTTCATTATAAAAACTGTGCGCATCCAGTTGTAGCTACACAAGCACAGAAGTTCAGCTTAAACTTGTTTTTTAAACCCTCGTGGATCAGCAACGTTATGTTGAGTGTAATACTCTCACAGTAAATGGAGGAAATCAGCTGGGATCAAACATCAAATCCTGTCTATTAGTAAGTAATATCTAAATGGCAACTCTGTGCTAATGGTCATTTCAAGGGGGTCCAAACCAAGAGGGAGACTGAAATATCTTGCCACTCTGACCTCATCAGGCATATGAGGGTAAAATATCAATTTGATGCGAAGGCACAACTTATACAAGAGGGAGTGAGATGATTTGCATTCTCCGCCTGATAACACTGAGAAGACATAATGATGCAATCTAAGATGTTATCTTGGACTGAAACAGTCTGAAATAAAGTGAACTGATGAATTTGTACTTTTACACCAAACATTTGGGCTGTGGTAGTTATAGAAGCATTATAGAAACAGGGCAGGTGGCATAAATCAAGCAGTTTGGACAGTAGCCCAGACGCATTTATCAAGCGAATGCTGTTAATTTTGGTAACAGTGAAATTTCCAACACACTTCCCATCTTTCTGTCCTGTAGACTGCCAGTTTTATGCAGGATATGACCCTCCGCTCACTCATTTAACATTTCAGTTTTGATGATTTAGCTTCTCGTAAGATCTAGTTTGATTTATCAACGAAAGGGCTGTGCTTCAAGGGCTGTTGACCGACATTTCGGCTTTTGATAAGATCAAATCAGTGGCCACCTCATATTCCAGGCGTGTATTATAAGCTTGCCCCGACACTTCACCTCTGTAGACTTGACCTCTACCTCTCTATCTTCCTCTATACACACAGAGGAATAGATATCTGTGCCCTCAAAGCACGCCCCACTGAGATGAAGTACGAGCACGACAATAGAGCGGAGGTCTCAGGTGCGTCTTGTGCTCTGGTGTCAGTGAAAAATGCCACAGAGATGAATTGCAGGGAAGAAAACCGGTAATGTGTGTGAGGGAGAATATATGTGAGATAAAAGAGCGTGAGTGAGTTTATGTGTGTAAGAAAGGAAGACAGAGGTGGTGGCAGAGAAAGACAGAAGAAAATCGTTCTTGAAAATCAAAAAGACAAGACTCACATACAGCATGTGAACTGAGATCTCTGCAGGTGGTCCGCAAAGCCAAAGTCAAAGTGAAGACAGCTCTCAGTTATTCTCCATCAGTGCTGCCCTCCTTTCTCTCTCTCTATGTCTCCACCAGCTGTTCTTTCTTTGCTGTTTTCATCCAACTGAATTTTTACACAAACCTTTGACAAAATAAAATGATAATTTGATAAATTTGCCCCTTTTTTTGTCTTTTTGGATTGTAGATTATTATTGTTCTTTATTGTCAGCTGCTGTCAGGCCACAAAGAAATCACTACTTGACAAATCATTGCCAAAATCCAGGACATTATTAATTGAACAAATGCATTGCAAGTGCTATTCTCTTTTTTCTCCATTTTCCAGCATTTTTGTTGTTGTTTTCCACCAACACCTCCTACAACTTTTCTTCATTTCCCTTTAATCTGTCTTTGTTTCCTGTCGGCGTCTGCCATCTCCATCCTCTCTTTATGCCTCTCAATGCCTCCCTCCATCTCTTCTGTCTTGTCTCTTTCTTGTCTTGTCTATGCATTTCTCATTCTTTCTCAATGGCCTTCTTCCTGCTCCACTCACTTTTCTTTCTCTGCGCCTTTCTCTTGTTTTTCTCCTGTCCCTCCTCCACCTGTGTGTGACAGCAGCAGTCTGATGGTGGAACAGCTGTGCTCACCTGCCAGGCCGAAAACAAAGTGATAGTTTTGGCACCTTTGAGGTGCAGGAGAAGAAAGGGAAGTCTCTCACATTCTCTTTCGATCTTTTGTTTGTTCACGCTCACTTGTTACACAGGAGATTGCTGGATACAATACACACAAGCTAGTCATACGTAGGCATGATACAAATGTAAAATAGATAAACATTGTTTGGAGGTTAAACTGCTCTCTTGCATGTGTTTCCTCTATCAGTTTAACATTAATTCAGTCTGTTCTCTGTACATCCATCGCAGTCTGGTTCGGAACGACCATGGATAGTCAGGACTGCACAGACAATCACTGGTGCCAACCTGCCCTCCATTCAGAACTTATACATGCCCATAGTCAGGAAACATCACTGCAAACACCCTGGATACAACCTGTTCCACCTTCTTCCATCTGGTAGATGCTGCAGAGTACTGTTCAGCTTTATAGCCCTGAAGGTTTTATGTACAAAATAACCAGATACAAGAACACACAGACCATCACTCTGATGAACACTTAAAATCGGTATCAGTAACTCTCTAACACCTGAACATCCACTTACCTATAAATTATGTTTAGATATTAAAATATAGTTTTTTACATGTACAAGTAATCTGTCCCTGTGTTATACAAACCCTGCATGTGGAATATACTGTATATAGACATGGATACATGCACCCCCACTTCATGTATATAAAGTAAGATATTACTTTACCCATTCACTACTCAGTCCTTTGACTTGTATGTAAACATTGTATGTTGTTCATTGTTGCTTTTTATATACATTTATATATACTTGTATGTCCACAATTGTTTTGTTTATTTTTACCTACGTTTGTTGTCCTTGTTTTTAGTTTTGTGCCTGTCTTCCTGTAAATTGTTCTGTGTGAAAGTACACTGAGCAGCATAAAAGCAGAGCCATATACCTACATTCCTGGCCACCAAATATCTGAATCTGATTCTTATTCTGATGAAAATCCCAGGAAAAACCATGCGTCCGTGTCCCTCTCCATGGTGCTGAAACACTGTAGGTGTTCTGTTCATACTGTAAACCCAGTCAGCAATCAAGCATGCAGTACTTCCTAGCAACTACCAAGAATAACAAGAGCAAACAACTATTTAGTACCACTCTGGAAACCACAGCGGCTGCCTTGGAGACCACCTTTGCAATGTCCTTCCAACTATTTGCCTACAACTACAAGACAAACACACGTGACTACAATCTCTGTATGAAATCTTGAGCATACTTTTGTGAAGATTATAACAAAGTTTGACTCAGTAGCCAACAGAACCATTCTATACAGTAGCTGTATCCAGTAAAGAATAAAGAGCTCCTCGTTAAATAAAAGGAATCAAGAGGTTTCATGATCATGTAGTGTGTGTTAGAGGAACTGTTGGAAATGATGTGATTCTGTTATTATTCTTGCAAAAACAAAATAAAGTCATTCACTGCAAGGCTCATGTCAATATTCTTCATAAGTTCATTTTTACTAATTAAATCACTTTTATAACCGTGCGGTGTTTTGTTTTTGTTTTTTTTTTACCACAGGCTCCATCAGGTTCACTTAGCAAAAGCCTCACAAAAACTTTTAATCTATTCATCACTCGAGTCTATAAAACATTAGAAAATAGAGAAAAAAATCACAATTTCTCAGAGCCCAAGGTGACATATTCAAATGTGCCGATTTGAAAAAGGTCCACAACATAGTTCAATGTATTATCAT
Source organism: Chaetodon auriga (assembly GCF_051107435.1). NCBI lineage: Eukaryota > Metazoa > Chordata > Actinopteri > Chaetodontiformes > Chaetodontidae > Chaetodon > Chaetodon auriga. The sequence continues at coordinate 7,048,318 of NC_135088.1, forward strand.
AAAGGACAAAGAAAACCAGCAAATGCTCATGTAAGAAGATGGAACAAGAATTGTTTGCATTTTTGCATACAAAATTATTCAAACAATTTATTGATTCAGTTCTAAAAGATGCCAATTTCTCTAAGCAACTTTTGTTTCATACTTTTTATACTTTTTTAGCCAAACAATTGAGGTCTTGTGTACAAAAGTGTGTATTATACATATAAAAACAGAATTTTCATTTTGGGTGAACTGTTCCTTTAACAGATGGATGAAAAAAAAAAATAAAAAATGCAACTTTTTTCCAACTGTTGCCAAAAAGTCATCTTCACAGCCCTGCTGTGAACTAAGTCTTTCTAGTTCAGCAGGGCCTCCCCTTCTGTCTCTGTCACACTGACTACCGTTTGATCTGGGCCTAGCCCCCCTACTTTTGCAGTGACAGGTTTGTTTCAATAATGCAGGTGATACAGGGTGTGTAGGCTTCGCAGGTGGTGGTGAATTTTGGGAGTGTGGCATTGGTGTGTGTGCGTGTGTGTGCCTGTGATGGAAGTGTCACAGCATTTACAGCTTCAGTTTTAAGTTTCTAAAGAGACAGGGCCCTCTTTTGTTGGCTGAAGCCAGCACCATCCAGAAAGGGTCAATAAACCTACAATTTCTGCTCACCCACGTTCCCTCTCACACATCCCTGACAGTTCTGACTTATTACCCCTCAACAGCTCCTCTTTTCCTGCTTCTTTCACCTCCTCTCTCAGAGGGTCTTGCCCCCTTTTCCGTCCTCTTCTCTCCTTTTCTTAAACCTTCCATATCCTCTCACCCACTTACTCCTAATTGGCAGAACTAAGGTGCTGCAGCCCCAAGCAGCAAAGCCTGACCTGACCACCTGCAAGCAACAAGCTCACTCACACACGAACACACGCACCATGGAGTCATTAATCAAAGCAACAGTGCAAACAACTGACAGCACCTCCAAGAATCTCATTTATGATGTGGATTGATCTGTTCAGCAGCACTTTCTATGACGACCACATCTATAGTACATTATGGGGCCATTCAAAGTGAACTGCAATGCTTTATGTCTGCACTCATAAACATGCATAATGTTTTCTGATGCACAGCGATGAATTATAGATTTGACTAAGTGTCTTATGTATACTCTTGACTAGTTATAGATGACAGGTTGACTCATGGGGCTTATGACACATTTTGACTACCTACACTCATCTCGGCAATTAACTGTAGTATGGACTCACAGTATGCTGTAACAGCCAATGCAGCATCATAAGTTATCACTGTATGTGTTATCTTCAGTGAAGTACATACTGTACTGATACTTCATCAGAATGTTTCATTGTTAGTGGTAAGTAAAGTGCAATGCATTTTCATGCATGTAAAGGACTATGCCGCATCATATAATTATGATTATGATTATGCAAGATGCCAAAATGCAGAGAATCGAATAGAAAGTGTTAGCATAATGCTCCTATGAAGCTTTTTACTCTTAACTAACACACACACACACCTATTATGTTGTCTAGACACACACGTATGCATTGCTACAGGCCTTCTCCTCGGAGTCAGAATTACTGGCAGTCTCTTCTGTCTGGCACAACTCATAACCTGTCAGTTAAGATCTGATCAGGGAAGGTCTGGGAAAGTTGAAACCCCTCTGTGTGTTTAATGTTCAAGGAAGTTCACTCATAATCCAATTAGGCTGGGAGGTATTTCTAAAGTAGTTACACTGATATGAAAGACATAATTTATCTGAATTATTCAAAGCATTTTGATGAACTTCCTCATGATAATAAACATTGTAAACCAAACAGCTCCTGTGCTTTGACACATCCAAGACTATATTGCTAGCAAGTGCCAAGTATGAGAGAGTTTAAGAGGATTTTAGATTTGGTGGATATGATTTTGGAAACTCAAAATCTTGAGTATTAAATTATCTCAGTGTTGTGTGTGTACCATCCACTACTAGAATAGCCATCAACCATTTTTGGTTTGTATATCTGACCCTCTGTAACTAAATCACTTCATTGATATAAATGTTTAGCTTTCAGCCATGAATGTTACTGCTGTGCATTTTTTTTAATCATAGTGAAAATTATACTGCCATTATTTTGAACGATGTGATACAGCATACTCCTAGTCTCTACCATGTATAACTTTAGTGGCTGCAGGAAAAATACAATATACATGTAGGATCTCCATCCCTAATTCAATATTGTGTGTCCTATGTTGGATAACAAATTCACTGAAGCTTTTCAAGATGATAATCCTAAATTTATGTTGTAACTGTATTTCTAAATGACAAAAATAAAACTATTCAACAAAATAAAAGCAAAAAAACGTTGTGGACAAGCAGGAAGGTGGCCACTAGAGTACTTCAGAAAATCACTTTCAAATGATATGAACCTATCTATGGAATAAGTGCTGCTTGATGCCAGAATGATCAGTCATCATTCCTAGTCAGCACTGTGTGGTTGAGACCAAAGTACGATTATCACTGTATCAAATCATATCCACTCTCACCCACCATTTCTCTCAAACATGCAATCTAGGTTTCTAATAAAGACCTTACCCAATGCAGAACAATGATTGCTCATATCAGACCCTGTGTACTAGTAAATAACTCTGTGTTTCATTTATAACGAGACTGTCAGGGCCTTGCAATACACCACAAGCCTGACAATGCCTCAACCTTTCCAACTCAAGGTCATGGATTAATTTCCTTTTCCATGGCCCCATGAGCATTCTGGTATTTGCTTCGTGGCTCCATCTTAAAAGGCTGCACAGATTTCTTGGAAGCGAGCAGAAACTCATCTATATATGGTGTGTAATCAGCGCGTGTTATCTGGAGATTTCTACAGTCTGGATCACTGGTTCAACTTTCTCTGGTGCTCTCTGGTCAAATCCATTAAATCTGCAGCCATATCAAATTATGAACTGCTTGCAAATGCCACACACAAACAAAATATTGATTGCTTGGAAATGTCACATAAGACCTTACATCACTGGACAATATTGCAAGTAAAGTGAAGAGAAGTTGGTTTAACTTGCGACGTCTTATGCACCACAAAAACCACACTGTATTTCTATAAATGTTTCAATAAACTTTCAGTAAAACCATTCAACATTCTTAAAACAAGAGCAAGACAGATAAATCAGCTGAGCACCTGAACTGATAACCCTTTAGGAACTACAGCTGTGGTTATTGATCTGATGGAGGTCATTTCAAGCAGAAATTAAACCAATAAGAGCTCAGACTGAATACTCCAGGGGGTCAGGGTCAGTTCCTGTCTAGCAATTCAGACGGTCAAAGTGTAGTGGGTTCTAGCTTTGATCCGACAGTTCAAAAAAAGTCAGAGCAGATCTATGAGCAAGGAAAAACACTTTGATGGAAAATGTTACAATAACAAGAGGCAGCAAAGTCGGCTTGAACCAAACAAGGACTGACGGGAGCGCCAAGATCACAGAGCTAAAGGTTAGAAAATATTTGTTGTAAAGCATAGTATAATACAGCTACTACTGCTGGAGTGCCCTTCAGCAAAGTCAATCCTCAAGTTGCTATGAGAGAGTTACTATGCTTGTACTGTGTAGACCACAGTCAATCTAAAGCAGGGTGTTGCTGAAAAACAGGATTTGTTCTCAGGCAGATGTTCCCCTGATGACCGGATTAAAAATGGCTGATCAGTGACTAAAGAGGCCAATTTGATTTCATTTCAAACACGAGGTGACACAGAATGCATTCAGTTCTCATGGTAGAGTCACAGTTGGACACAGAGTCGAGTCCAGTCATCCAGCATCGTGAAGTACTTCACTCTGCAGTCTGGGCTTCTCAATCCGCTGCTAAGTTCCTGTAGCAGCTCAGACAGAGCAAGCCTCCCACAGGATCCTGGGTAATTTAGCAGGTAATGAGCACTCCGACTCTGTCGCACAGGACCTCTCATATCTGGCTGTGAAAGGAAGAAACGCGCACACACAAACGCACACATTACCATAATTCAAGCTTCCATAAACCCATAAACACACCTCTGCGGTATCCTACACCTGCTGCAATTTTTTCATGCCCCAACAAGCAGGCAAAAGGCCACACAGCAAACACCCAGAGGATGACAACCAAGTTAATTCTAAATCTAAATTTGAGTTTGCATTTTAATTAGCAAACTATTTCATTTAGACTAGAACTTTTTTGTTTGGAAAAACAAAAAAATATGCCTTGTTTATTAACTACAACCTGCTCAAAACTGGTCCCAGCATCAATTTGGAAGGGGTCAAAGTCATTACCCAAGGTCAGTGGACAACCAGAGAAAGATCAAGGAAGTCATTCACATACACCACCACAGATCTTTAAACAAAGACATCCCCCATATACCACCACCTCACATCATAAATGTGATCATTTTCAGACTTTAACAGGTCCCTCACAAATGATCACCTGTTATCACATTAACCAAAAATTCATAATTACTTCACATGATAAGCATTAAACTATCTCCATGACAACTGCGCAACTTCATCCACCAATTAAGGCCATAATAAGTGATTAGATAAGTGATGTAATACTATAAAATGGGGTATGATGTTATGATTGACAGCTGAGCTTTTCTTAATTGAGTCAGGTGGGTGTATGGGTGCTACCTCAATACAAACTCGAAGATATTTTGGGAAAAAAATGGAAAATACTAATGCCTCACAGTTTCCTAAAGCCTAAGGTGGCATCTTCAAATGTAGTTTGACTAACAGTCCATAATAAAAACTATGCAGTTAACTATCACATAAGACAAAGAAAAGCAAAAAATCCTCATAACTGTGAAGCTGGAACTAGGAAATATTTGGCTTATTCCTTGTTTCTGTGCTAATCATAAGGAAGACAGCTGGTAAAAAATGATGTCTTGTTTATTCCATTAAAGAGGGCCGCTGTCACAGTGGAACAAATCAAACAAATCTAAAATCTGTGTTCCAAACACTCACATTGATTCGCAGACACAGGGCTAAAAACACAGCTTTCTTTTAGTAACTGTTAGCATGCTATCCCTTACCTCGACAAGACAGAGGCATAAACGATCTAACACCTTTTCCAAAAGTATTTCCTCCACAATCTGACGAGACAAAAGCAGAGAGAAAACGATAAAGACAGCTATTGGCATACAAGAGAAAGAAGGACGCTGACAGAGTAGGTAAGGAATGAGAGACATCTAAAGAGGAGTGTTGGATCACCAAGTCTATCAGTCAGAAGTGGTGCAAGAGAGGGTTCAGATTGAAGAAAATTGTATGTGCACCCTGGGCAGATCAACAGCCTTTGTCCGCCTGAAGGAAAATGACTGTTGCATTGAAATGACTCCAAATGGCTGAATGCTATACATGGGTCATTGATGGGCTGAGGTGTGTGTGTGTGTGTGTGTGTGTGTGTGTGTGTGTGTGTGTGTGTGTGTGTGTGTGTGTGCGTTGGTAGAGCGAGCCATCCTAGCCAGGGGCATACAGTCTCCACCCGATTAAACAGAGCAGGACGAAGTGATCATTCACCTCCACTTGCCCTTCTAAGGTCTCACATACAGGCACACACACACACACACAAACTAACACACCAAGGAATGGTGAAAGAGGCACATGACCAGCACCTACAGTTTGGAAGAATATCAAGCCTTTAACATCCCCCATTCCCACTACATTTTCACCCTTGTGTCGCGCTCCCATCTGATCAGTTGTTTGCAGTCGCTGTGGTGCTGCTATCTCTACTGTATTCTAAGGAATCATCTAGCCTGTAAGGCTATTATAGAACTGAATGGAAGTTAATCGCAGAGCTGCTAGGATGCGCTGCTCCATTTCAACTGCACAGAGGAAGAAAAAAAAAAACAATCCCACTGAGAATAAATTTGAACTTGCAAGTAATGAGAGCAGCTTCAAGTGAGAGCACAGGTAGCAGTACCGCTTGAAAATATGAAAGCATAGCTGCAGACACAAAGCACAGACTGCACAAGTACTTCAACCTTTTTTTTGTCAGGCTCAGGTAATTTGAAAAAAAAAATGCAAGATGCACATACCAAGATATTTGTTTAAAAGGAAAACAAATACACAAATAGAACTACAAATTGATGTGAGGTATTGCTTTACACATTAATGCCACACGTTGCGATTGCAAGTCTAGCAAGGGAGAGAAGTAGAAATGCACTTAATTAAAGGGTAACATATAATTCTCCCCAGAGGGAAAACTTGAATCAAGTTGGAAGAAACTAATGTAGCTGTAGACGTAAAAAATTTAAAAAAAAAAAAAAAAAAAAAAAAAAAAACGGCGTTCTTCAATATCTCTCTAACAACAGACTGATCAGCAGTGGCAAGACAGGCCAGTTTTTAAAATGAAACGAGTCAAGTTGCTGTTGGCCTGCAGAGGATGTGTCTGCTTTGCAGCTGGGTTTTGGAAGCATGGCTGTGCCTCTTTTGCCAGAGAAACCTTTCATCATCTCTTGTCCAAAGCCAGCATGTACAAACATACAAATACACAGAACAGAGGCCATTCTGCATCAACACAATGTGCCTCATCACATATCAAATTCCTGTTAGAAGATAGCTACAAAAGATTATTTTCATTAGCAATTCACCTGTTAATTACCTTTTCAATTAATTAGTGTTTTGTTTAGTCCACCAAAGGGGAAAATTGCAACAAGGTGACATCTTCAAATTGTTTGTTTTGCCCAACCAGCATTTCAAAACCCAAATCCAAAGCAAATCCTCAAATGTATATAAGATGTTGCAACCAGCAAGTCTTTGACATCTTCTGCTTGATAAAGTTTTTTTTCCTAGTTTGAGAGAGCACATTTAATCACTTCTCAAAATTAATTTTCCTAGCTGGACCAATAGATTCAGAACTAAAAGAGGGGCAGTCAAAATTAAGCACTCAGTGAGGTCATAACCGTTATCAGTGCAACCACCTGAGCCATCTCACATACACATTCAAAAGCTCAAACATCAACAAGCCTGTTCATGCACTGAGACAGCATTTAGACCTGTCCAGACAGTGCTTTCTGAATCAAATTAAGGTTTTTGTCTTTTCTTGTCAAAGATTATGGTCTCAGACAAAAACAAGGAGTGGGAGGAAGAGGAGGAAAAAGAGGACAACAGGGAGGAAGGTGATGAGGAGGAAGTACAATTGAGGGAATGGCCGATCCATTTTGGCAGACAGCTCTGAGATCCAGTGTGTACACAGCTACATCAATCACAACAGTAATCTGGAGCCACAGCCAGTGCATACTAACTGCTGGCTGATTGACTGGTACACACACACACGAACAAAGGCTTTGGGGATGCTATGTGAAGTGCATACGCATATTCAGAGACAGATACAAACAATTGCATACATAGGCATGAATAAAAATGGCCACATCCAGTGTCTGAAATACACACACACACACACACACACACACACACACACACACACACACACACACACAAACGCGGGTGGTTAAGGTATAAGCAGCACACTGAAGATGTCACAGTCTCCCTGCTAATGAGATTCAGCAGCATTACTCCCTCCTCTGCAACACTAAGTGATGGCAGAGAGGCACTGTGCATCTCAGCAACACAGCAAACACAATTCTTTCCCAGTTTCAGTCAAATTAAGTTAGATATACATGCACCCACACACATTTCAAATGCCTTACACACAGGCATGCACATCCAGACAGTCACCGTATCTCTAGGAGGTCCAGTCGAAGCAGAGCGGTGGTGAAAACAAATGATAAAACCAAGACTGAAGTCTACCAACTTCATTGTGCGTGTGCGTGTGCATGTGTAAACGTGTGGGTGTCTTCCTCTAAATGATATGAAAGCTGGTTTGAAAACCTAGGCAGGCTTGTAAGTTGAAATAGTTGCCTCCGGGCACTGTAGTCATCCATCAATCCCAGAAAAAAAAAAAAGAATCACACTCACGTAACATTTACTCAAACTTAAAGGGAGAGCGAGGGAAAGAGACGAAAGAGTGGTCTCAAAGTAACTTCATGTAAGAAAAGTCTTATTGTAGGAATCTTTTTTTTGCAATTGCTTATACCAAAATCTCCAACAATATGCCAATTTCATACAAAAGATCAGTTCAGAGTGAAAAGAAATTCTACTCTGCCATTTAAGCTGGGAAGCTTTTTGAGGATGTGCATGAAGCAGCACATCACAGGTTTTACCTCAATATATTACAGCTTCTGTGAAACCGGCCACATGCTGCAATGAAAGGAAGGAGCCACATCTGAAGGAAGTGCTGACAGACGTAGAGAGACAGCAGGAGAGAAATTGACTGACTGTGCTTTATTAAAAGCATTTTTGATTAATCATAATCATATTAAAAGTTTATGGGAAGAGCAACATTTGATGAGACTTCTTCAACATTATGTGGAAAATATTCCAGTGAGCAAGCGTACGTGGCTCGAACTTCATCACTCCCCGCAAACAAACACCAACCTCAACACAGCAGGGCTGGGGAGTGGCATTAATAAACCTTCATTTAGATAGAGAGCAGGACTCCAGTTATTATGAGGGCTGAACAATATCACACATGTGGCCTTTCCCAATAAATGCAGGAAATAAAACCGTCTCTTAAGGAAGGAAGTGCAAAAATTTGAACCCAGCAGTCCAGCTGACACGCAGCAGCTGTCCAAAACATGTCAACCATGCAGCAGATAATTATCCAAAATAATTTTGGAGCACGCATTCCCTTTTTCTAAAATGTTTTGTAGCAGTGATAAGCAGCAGTTCACCATCAGAACATGAATATAAGCTTAACTGGAGGGAGGGAAGTGCTACTGAGTGTAGAAGCAGCATAAAAGAAGCATAGAATAAGAGCAAAGCAGGTCAGACACAGTGCTAATTATATTAAGAATAAAGGAAGCTGTCAAATTAATTGCTTTGAGTGAAATACTTATCTAATGCCTTACCTGGATGTGTGCAATTAAGTAAGTAGTAGGTAGCAATAAGCGTTAATGTGACTGCTTATATACATGTCAGATCCCTTAAGTAAAAGCAAAAATGCCATGCTGTAATAACACTCCAATGTCCTACACTGAAATGTTACCAAAGTAAAAGTATGTAAGAATAGTCAGGAAAATGTACATGTACAAAAGGGGCATGAAAAGAACATACATGTATCGTAAATTTGTACTTGAGTGAATGTATTTTCCACCTCTGGAAAATAGTGTTTACATCCATACAGAGTCAGCAGGAACACACACACATTATATATGAAATAGCACAATATGCCTCAAATTCAATTCAGGCCATTACAGTCATAGCACTGAAACATTAATAGTTGTTTTTCACCACAATGTAAATAACCAGCATTAAAACATATCACACACGCCAAACAGCAACCAAAGCAAGCTCAGCCACTTCAAGAAAGCAACTTTGATAGCAATGCAAATACCGCTGGTAATAAAGACAGCCAGCCAGCCAGCAGAGGCCGAGAGACGAGGGACATACTGTACATTAACCCAGCCACAGCGTCACTTCTTAACCATAACAACTTCATACAAAACATATCAAAATTAGCAAAAGCAGCGGGTACTTACAGTAAAGCAGCTCTGTGAAGTAAAGATAAATCCTTCTGGAAGACTTCAAACTGCCAAACTGGTCGACGGGAAACTTGGCTTCCGGTTTGAAGCGGCGTTTAATCCGACCGTTGATGACAAACATTTAGCTAGCTGCTAACGTTATATCCTCCGCGAAGTAACTGTCCTGAAGTACTCTGTTAGCATGCTAGTTTGTTTGTTTAACTCGAAAGCTAACAACAACGCGAGCAGCAGCGGTTGTAGCATCAAGTGGCGACAGCAAAGTCATGACTGACAAAAGCCCTCCATTCGTGTTCGGGTTTCACCGTATCCGTCCGCCATCTTTGGCTGTCGTAGCTGCTTGGCAGATTTAGGTAGTTTAGCCAAGCCTGTCAGTAATTTCACCCATTTAACTTCTGTGGTTTCTCCTCATTATTTTCACCTGTGTGTTTTCTTGTCTCACTAATAAAATACAAATTTTTGTAATATTTTTCAATAAATCAAGCACACATGCGTAAAAAGACGCCAAAAGATTTTTCACATACAAGAAAATTACATACATGATTTAAATACACAAAAAAATCAAACATTTATCACGAGGCATAAGAAGTCATGCAGAGAGTTGTTTTTTTTTTAACTTGTGAACCTTTTGTATGTTTCTATGTTTTTCACATACTTTGGCTGAATTCTTCAACATCAAATCCCGATGGTTATTTCCAATTCCTCAGTCAACTAATGAGGCTCCTTTCAAGGAGGCACTAAGTACAACACAGCATAAATTTGTGCAACATTTTTTCTTTCTTTCTTTTCTTGACTCAAAATAACGAGAAAAGACAGATTTCTCTGCCATTAATGGGAACAGCACACAACAACAACAGCACTGAGTACTTTGATAAATCAGAATTTTCCAATGCCATGGCTTTTATATCTGTATTCGTGCATTCATCATGGACCTTGTCACTGAAGCTAATCTTGTAAAAATAAAGATTTGGTCTACTGCTGGTCATTTAACAGCACTGTTACTCAAAGAAAAACAAAATCTTCACTTTAAAAACATTCAGAATCTCATTCACATGCACACTGTGTACTCACTGACTCGTGCAAAGGTGTGTTTGTACATTAGACAGCGTGTAGGGCCTTCTAACCTTGAGCCATACAAATCTTAAGATACACGAGGAGAGACTCAAAACATGCACAAGACATCTTTCAGGAAACGGGGCTGAAGTGTTCAACGTCTAATGTCACCTACAGCTTACATATCCTGCAAAAAATGTATGCATTCAAATTGAAATCTGCGCTGACATTTTTGATTTTACTTGATAATATTCACTCTCCATCTAAAGATCAATAGGAGACTGTGACAGATCAAGGAATTAGACACACTTACAAGTTCAGACACAGTGTTGGATACTGCAGAAGAGTACTGAGGTGAAAGCCAGGCAGAATAAGGATTTTTTTTTTCAGGGAGGACATAGAGGACAGACCAGTAGAAGAGAGTTGCTTTAAAGCTTAGGTATGTTTTGACACCCATAATGTTTTTTGCAGGGTTAGCTCAAGAATCAATTTGCTGACTTCAAAGAAATGGCTAAACTCTTCAAAAAATCTACTCAAACTGCTTTGAGAAGTCTGCTGTTGGAGAGAGAAATACTGGATCTCACATGTTTCACAAGAGCCAGGGAAGCTGAACTGTTCTGCATATTGTGACCTGTGTTAAGCATGCATGAAAACACTGTTGCCTACATTTTTTGTGCATCTAGCAACAGCCATACATCTACAATACCATCTGCCCCGCAGATTCTGTAGCAGATGATAGCTCAGCTGTCTGACAGGGTTTTCCTATAGACTCTTGTGTTTCTCTATTTGAGCATCGTTTGTGGTTGCAAACATCAGTAACAAGTTCTTGTCTACTGCTTTCATGTACAAGTGAGTGCAAAATTATGAAGGCCCTCCAGGGGACGCTGTCTAATGATGTGCATTGCAGCCCCTGTATGTATGTCATTGTTGTCCTGTCAGCTATCTTAACCTGGGAGCCAAATCAATTTAAGGCTAAGGAAAGTTCATAGTTAGCATGAAAGTCAAGCGGTCTACACACCCACCCACCACCCTGACCTCCACACCTTTAATGTTTGCCTGGCTACATACTGACACTGGTCAGCCTATCTAGTATGGAGCCTCTAGTTGTGCATCTTTCTGGATATTCAGTCTTGCTAGATGTTTTCTTATTTGTGTATATAAGCCGTAGTTTGAATGTTAAAGCAGCTGAAAACATATCATTTTGAACATTTCACTATGAGAGTAAGTGCACATGATTTAATAACCGACACAAGTTACATTCTGAGAGAGAGAAAAAACATCCTTGGGTGTGAAAATGCTCCATAAAGACAGTCTGGGTGTAGTTTGATCAGATTTGATTGCTAGGCCTGGCATCACACTTTGATGCAGGGAGGAACTTGACATCACCTTCTTCCATCTGAGCCCTGCACATTTTCAAACCAGTGTGAAAAGCACAGACAAAAACACATGCAGACATCTGTTATGTGAAATAACCAAACTTTAGCAGAACATTTGTGTGTTCATGCAAGACCCAACTGCTTAAAGTAAGAAGCTGATTGAGATAATATGATTTCAAGGCCTTTGGAGGAGCAATAAATAAGATTCATGGTAACTATAATATACTGTGTAGTGTACCTGTCCTGCAGTGGTTGCATAAGGCTGACAACTGTTGCAAATGCCAGTTACTCAACCCAGCACTGAGATTTATGGCTTTTTAAACTCAATTTTAGGCCTGTTTTGAGCTACTTGTGAGGACTGTGACACACTACACAAAGTGTTTTCTCCTAACTCTCTGTAATGCAGCTACAGGTACCGTGCTGTGTGTTGATGGTGGTGGACATCAAAGCAGCTAATGAGTCACATTACAATGAGGATGATTTCAATCTTACGCTAAGGCTGCATTTGTTTCAAAATGTTTGTCCACATTTGGGACCCAGCCCTCATGACTCATGGACATCACACCCCACTTTGACTGCTCGGCTTCGAGCACATCCTGCTGTATTCTGAATTAAGATGCCTCGAGTGAAGTTGTCATAAGCAAATACAGGTCAATGTCAACTCCAACTCCTTGTGAATCCGTGTGAATAATAATTTACATGTCTAATAAACTCTGGAATGGGCTTTTAATCCTGTGCATCAGACTGGGAGGGTCTCCTACAGTGGAGCTAAATGAAGTGCAGGATCAAAGTCCTGGCTGCAGCTCAGAGGCACCGGAGGAGGTTAGACCTTCAGCATCCTCTCCTCTCCTCCTTTTTTTTGCTGGAGCTGCTGAAGTGTCTTTTTTTTTTATCACCATCGGTCTGCACTTTTTCTCTCTCGTCGCCTTAACTCTGTTGTGATCTCTCCGTCTTTAATCTGCTCTGCTACATTCTGATCTGTTCTGAGACACCTCCCTCTCCCTCTCTCCTTCTCTCTCCTGACATCCAGTTCAAAGGAGGGGCCTCCCACTAAGTACCCCCCATCACCTCCTTCATCCATTTCTCTGCAGCTCTTCCTCAGTGGGAGGTATTTAGGTTTTCCCTCTGACACTCTCTCAGTTTTTCATTTTCTCTCTTCGTCTTTCATTCTCTTCCCTCTCTCTTTCTCTCTCTCCCTCTCTCTCTGCTGATGCTTCTTCTATCCGTCTCTCCTCCTTTTTAGACGAGAACGATGCTTCTGCAAAGTTAGTTTTCAAGGCCTTTATAGGTGACCCTCAGTTATCCAGTAACTTTTGTGTTGGGAACATTTGAATTGATTTAAAATTTCACTTTTACTCCAGATTCTTTACAGTAACAGTATTTCTTCTTTTTCCATCCTTGGTAAACACTGCACATTGCCCAAGCCTCAATCAATGTGTCATGGAGAAGTGTATATCCAGCAAGCTAGTTGGTTGATTCAACCCCCATCGGGAGATGGATCAAAAGTACATAATGTTACACTCAAAAACCCTGACCTTGCTGCATGGTCGCCTATATGCACAGCCTGCAAAAGCAAACTCAAACCTTCAGGCCACATCCACACAACGTCAGCTGGATCTAAGAATGTTGTTCACGTGTGAAACCAACATGCGTCCACGCACACACCATCATTCTCTGGTCATTTTCATAAAGATCTCAAACACCTGAGAGAAAAGTAAAAGCTGGCAGAAAGGTGAAGATAACTTTTTGTCTCCTCCAACTTTCCTTTTAAACGTCATTATAGCGCATCACAGTTTCCAGGTAGCTCAACTTTAGAGACCATTTATGAAGATCTCAAAAGTTTTTTTTGTGTCAAAAATGGCAGCCTAGTGTGTACAGATGGCCAAAATTGAAAGAAAAAGATGCATTTTTAAATTTGGCCGGTACGCTTCAACAGAAGTCCTTGTCGGATGGTACAACAGCTTTGGAGACCCCCTCCTTTGACGCCTCTCAGACTAAGTATTGGGGGGCTGTGTCTGACCATTGACGCACAACTTTCTGAAACCAACAATCTGACATTCACAAACACTTCATTCTGTGATTGGCCAGCTGTGCAAAAATGAGGAAGGAGCAAGGATTTTGTGACTGTGAGAAGAGTCCCTTATATTAACCCTTATATTTAAACAGTATCACATCTTCACCCCCTCTGTGATGCAAAGCTTTTCACTCAATTTCCGAGTGTGACTGTTTGGATCAGTTATAAACAGGTTAGCCCTCCGACATGGTCAGAAAACACATTGTATGAACTTGCTCAGTTCAAACATAAGCCAGTTGCATCATATTCACCCCTTTGTCCTTTCCTGTCCCATCTCCTCTCCTCTGCTCCTCTCTTCTTTCTTCTTCCAGGTCTGCTTCAGGCAAAGGCGATGTCCTGCTGAGACGGTACTACCCTACCCCCATCCCGCTACCACACACACACATATCCACCCACACACGCACATATAAATCAGCTCCTACCTCCTCCCTCTTCCTTTACCATTGACCCTCTTGCTTCTCTTCATTTCCCCTCACCACTCTCCACTTGCTTCCTCTAAAAGGGGAAAAAAAGTCAAGTGTGTCCATCCACATGCGAGCTTACTTGTGTGTATGGGTGTGTATGTGTGTGTGTGTGTGTGTGTGTGTAGATGCAAAGGGTGGATGTGGTCGATCGTCCTATTCAGACTCTTAACCTTCCCCTCCTCCTCTGAACCATTTGACCCTGAGTCATTATTGAGAAAGTGGCGTCCAGCTACTTTACTCTGTCAGCCATAGCTGCTCTCCCCGCAAGAGTTACTCACACTTAAATGCGTGAGAGCACACACACGCACACACTCACATGCTCACATACACACACACTTTGCATTTCACATACCTGCTCACGTACTTGCACAGAAACCCAAGTACAACCCCACAGTTGGTCTTGGTATGGATACAGACACACTCACTTTCTGAAGCTCAGAAACACACAGAAACACAGGGTTGCATACTCAACAGCAAACACACACACACACACACACACACACACACACACACACACACACACAAATGATTCACGTGATGGGGACTTGTGTTTTGTCCCCACATGGAAGGTGAGTCCCCACAATGTGACTGTGTAAACAGATCTATGTCCCCACAACATCAGTAATACACTCACTCACACAGCACACACACGCACATAAACATGCACACAAACACACACACACACACACACACACACACACACACACACACACACACACACACACACATATTTGGAGTGATCCTTTGCCAACCTTGCTTAAGAAGGACAAGAGAGGATGTGAACTGCAGCTAACCTCTTGTTCTGCAGTAATGATGTTTGTGTTTGTGTGTGTGTGTGTGTGTGTGTGCGTGTGTTTGTCAGAGTTGACACAAGTTTAAATGTGACCTTGCAAATTTCGAATGCAGAACAGAAAGTGAAGACTGAAGTTTTTACTACATAAATAGATGGATGGATAGATAGATGAGGAAAAATGGGTGTTGTGTTTCTTCTGACTGTCATTTACTCTGCTTCCTCCCAGGAATCTCATTCTGCTGGTTAAGGTAATGATGTAGAGATGATGATGATGATATGTGATGATGATGGTGATGATGACAATGAGGCCCTTATGTGCAGCCGCAACTGTGTTTTCTCCAGTTAGGGAGGATAAATTACACTCCAAAATAATCTCTCTCTCGCTCCCACACATGCACACATAATACACATAATGCAAAACAAAAGCGTGCCTTAAATGCATGACTTTCCTTGAAAGTGACACTAATTCATGCATACACCAAAACACACAGCGAGGGAAGTTGCACACTCACTGCACACCCACTAAGTCAATTAAATAATGTAGATCTATACGCACGCACACTCACACACAAAGTGAGGCAACCAGCCATTAAAAACAACAATTAAAGCTCAGTATGGAGGAGTGGCAGTCATTCCCCCTTTAGGAACCAACATTAACTAGTTAAGGGATGAGAGGAGACTTTTGCACACAGGGCAAAGACAATTGAGACAGATATAATCATTACCTCCACAAAGCCAGGATTGCATTGTTCCAATACGGACAACATGTTGGTAATTTGCACCTAAATAGGATGGCTGATCTCTGGGGGGAAATATGCTCCCCAAATAGCCTTCTTTCAGAAACCTTGTCGAAGGCCTGTCGGATGCAGGAATGCAGCTGCTGTGCTCGTCAACAGGCATTGTTTCACACAATGCAGCACTGCCCCCCCATGGTCGTCTGTGGAACAGCAGGAGAGTCAGTTCTCCGGCTCACCACAGACTGCTCCAATGTGTAAAATTCTGTCAAAACTAACCTGCTATTTTTATACTTTTTTTCACATTGTCATCAGAAACATACAGAATGGTTGGGAAAAGAGGTCACTCAACTAGAGAAACTGAAATGGGAATTTGATTTTAAAGGAAGGTCACAGTGAGACATTTATAAAAACCTCTTGTTATGTTGAACTATAATTCATGCTGGAGGGGAGGCAGCTTGGCAGCTTGGACTCGATGGTGTCGCCATTGACCCGCCTTTTAGGAGACTAATGACAGGTCCTGAATCTCTTCACTCTAATGGGAAGAAGTGAACATGAGCACAGATTCTGACAGATTCTTTCACACCACAGCCAAAAATGAGTCAATGCCCACAGACCCCCATGTTAAATGTCCAACTGTACAACAGAAACCTGTGAGTGACGTCATGGTGGCATCGTTCATGTTTTATACACTCTGGGGATTTTACATAGACAGGCAACAGTCCATCAGTAATGTGTTAGTGTTAAACATGTCCAGTGGGGATTGGGGAGGGGGCAACTGTGCCCGCTCTGGAGACAGGAAGTGTATACTGTTTCCATTTGCTATGTACCATTAGCACAGCTTGTAATGGGTTATCTTGTTGTTATAGAGCATCTTCGGCCATAGTAATTTTGACAGAACAAAGGAGGAAGTCATGTGACATAGTATAAAGAGCAAGAAAGTCCACATTTGGAGGAGCTGAGGGGTCAAACAAACACTGGACTTTCACCCAGGAAATGCTGACTTATTTTAACTTAGGTAACAAACTGAAGCTATGCAGCATACACAGTGTTGTACTTATTTTACCCCAAACCATGATCTTTTCCCAAACCTAATCAAGCAGTTTCGGTGCCTAAACCTCAGCAAACTGCAACTGTTTCACAAAGTTAACCACACAGCAAAAGTCCGGTATGAGGAAGGTCTGACAGGTCTGTTGCTGGCGGTCATATATGTGGTTTTGGCAGTCATTGGCAATTGACCTGCTCAGTCATTTAGGTATAAGGATGTGTAAGAGTCACACAGACACCTGCAGCAAATGTGTGAAGGGAAGAGTGGATGAGAAAAAAAAAGAGCATGAAGGATTACTTGTGGGCTTTTTAACACTGGGTTACATTCTACAGGCTTGTCAGGTCATTTATCTGTGCTGCACTGCTGACATTGTTGAGGACAGTGAGATGCAAGGACGCCGACCTCGACCGCTTTACAAGCCGCAGGAAGCCTTGAGGACTGGTGACAAATGGCCAGAGCGACCCTGGAGGGTGCCACCTCAACATGTAACTCCATGCCCCACAAATAGTCCGGAGAGGAAGACTTGGGAGCCCAGGAGAGCTGATAAAAAGAAAATCCTTTTTCCACCTGCATGCAGTACAACATAAGCGGCACATTTGCACATTTTTGTCCAGAAATCTTCGCCTCTGAGTTTCAGTTCAGAGCACTGCTGCTGCCCACTCCTACAGGCTAACATCTTAAATGACACTTCAGTATTTTGATGAGTTGTTGTAAGTGGCTGAGGATTAACCTGGACACAAAGCCATTACCAACAGACACCCACCCAGCATCTAAACACATCAATATGAGATATTCTACCTCCATTTTTCCATTATGTAAAACCTTCATATTATATAAACTACATGAAATGTTCCATAACAGTTAAATACCGGCGTGGTGTAAAAGCCTACATATAAATAGTTTTGAGATTGTCACATGGGGCTGCTAACAAGCTAACAGGACAAGTGTCTCAAAAGCAAACTGCTGTGAGAGCTTGTTGACACTTTCAAGACAGACCTGAAAGGTAATCAACAGGAGAAGCTCATAATTAACCAGAATCTCACTCAACAGACTGAAGAGAACTGAATGAAAACAGGTGACGTTATAGTCTGTTTGGGTACGCTTAAGCTGAATTTTTCCGGTCTGATAAATTTTTGACCTGAACATATTTAGTGTGACTCTGGCTGGAGAACCACAGGTGAAAAACGACTGCAGTGACCACATGTGACACGTGGCAGAGCAGGTGAAGATCGAGAAGATGAACTGTAGTAATGACTCTGCTGGACATCACCTGTATTCAGACGGCCTCGTAAATCACTGACTGGCCTTAGACCCCGACAGAAAGAAGGGCTGAAACTTAAAGTCATGGTGTCCGTCCAGTTAATGCCACTGCTTCACAGAGCAAAAACACCAGCGGATATTACACCATTAAAACTTTCAAAGTGCACAGCCAGTTTGCAAAGAATGACCGATCCAAACACTCTAAAATGGTCGCACCACTGAGCCTTTTTCAGAGGCATCATCCAGACATCTCACTTTGCATTTGTGCAAAACAAATATTCATAGCAATAGTTCAGCATATTAGGAAATACACTTATTTTCTGGCAGAGAGCTACATGGAGATTATTAGCTTAGCTTAGAATAAAGACTGGAAGCAGGAGAACCAGCAGGCCAGGCTGTGTCCAGAAACTTCAAAAATACACCGACCAGCACCTCTGAATGAATTCATCAAATCAATCAACACATAGCATCTATTTGTTCATCTCCACACAAGCGGCCGAGCAACATCAATCACAGCGACAGGCTGGTGGTCCTGGTGAACACGGCACCGTAACAAGATGTAAAGTGAGCAGAGAAAGACGTAAAAAAAAAGTTACTTATTTACATGATCATGCAGAAATCATGACATGAAAGCTTATTTTTCATTTCTGTGCGTGAGAGCAAATGCACACTCACACATACGTGAGCTGAAGGGCAGCGCTGAGACTGTACAGGTGACGGAATATTTTCCAAACTGTTTTGCTTCACAAATTTTCATTTAGACAGGAATATGCTAAAAGCCAACCCCCGTGTGTGCGCACAACCCTCAGGTGGTAAAGTTTCCGTTTTCCCACCTCCTGCTCTCGGCTGCTGCTCCTGACAAAGTCACAACTTCAAAGTCAAAACAGAGGAGAGGTGTGACACACACACACACACACACACACACACACACACACACACACACACACACGGGTGCATACAGGCCGCACTTATTACAAGACCCGAGCGCTCCCGTTTTTCCACATTTCCTCTCCTGCCATCCAGTGGGGCTCTTTCGCCCTTTGTGATGTATAATTGAAGCTGCGTGTAATTTCACCCACTCGTTTCCAATCGAATCCCACTCGGAGCTGAACTTTCACTTCTCTCGTCGTTCTGGAATATTCTCTCTGAAGTGGAAGGACCAGCTCTTTGAACATGCTGGTTAACATCCCTCCCCGCTTCAGCGCCAGCACCACCCTCACCCCTGCACCACCCTGACCCGTGTCCATTACACATCCCTCTAACTTTGCAGCAGCAGAAGAACACAGAGTCTTTAAGAAGCACTTCAGATAGTGTCAAAGTCAGATTGAGCGAAAAGTTTACTAAACGTCACTTGAATTAGTCAGACTTTGCGCATCTTATGTTGTGCTGTTGGTCAGGATGTGGCTGGTCTTACTTCATCTTTTTAATTTCATTAAAAACCACTTTCATTGGACTTCCTGTAGCTCCCTTAGAAACGGTTTGACAGTGCTTCCTGTGGATTATTAAGAGCACTGGTTCTTGAATCTTTTCTGGTGCTTCAGAGGCTGAAAAAAAGTTCACACCCACCGCCCACAATAAATGAAATAAAGATCAGCAGATAGCATCAGCTGGAGCCCCCTCAGGGACATTCAGAGGACAGAAATCTTATTTTCTTATTTGATGTCTCAAAACCTGCATGACTGATATCTGGTGATGCTAATTAAGGTACTCTGGGCCCTCAACCCCTCCGCTGTCCACCTGCTCAGTTCCTCAGTGTTTTATCTAGTTTTTTTTTTTTTTGGATGTTTTGAAAAGTTTTAACAGATTTTTGTACTCATTATGTATCTTTTCAGACTGTTGCTTAGATACAATTGCTCGTATAGGGACACATGGGTTGTGCTGAACTCAACTAAATGAAAAAATCTGTTGTTTTTTGACAAAAAAAGTCCAAACTCAACTTCCGCTCGTATGTAACTTATGATCTGATCCACAGCACTTCTGCTCATCTGTGTTGGCTTAAAAATGAAACACCAAAGTTGATCCTTGAGCCTGGGAACAGATCTGCTGTGCTGATGAAGACCTCTACAGCCTCACCCTGTCTCCTGCTTCATTCACCTGCATCATTGAAGTCACCTGACCCATGTGCACACCTAATCCTTGATTAGTCTCTTATGAAGCTCTGAGACATACCGCCTACGTTCCTGTTACTCGTGCTCTGCTCCTTTTAACTGTGTGTTGCCGTTACTGCCTGATATGGTTGAAAGCTTTGAAAAAAGGCCAGCGAGTGCACCTTGAGTTGGGATTGTTTTTTCAGACTCCTGGTTGTGAATGAATGCTTTGAGTGTTTTTGCTGTTCTGATTTGGGTGAAATGACCCTGTAAATGTTTTTTATGGGTTTCTGCTAACTACTAAAGAACTGAGTCATTCCTGGTGTTTATAGTCTGCTGACGATGGCAGCCAGTATGTAAAGCAGAGAAGCCCATCGTCGTCTGAAAAAGCTTCATATGTGGTTCAGACATTTTTTCTGTTTGCTTCAGCCTGCACACCTGCAGCTACAGCAGAAATACAACATATATACACACAGACTGGTGTGTTCTCCCTCTCACACACACATAGAAAGAGCAACCAGCATGACTTCCTGCCCCTCTGTGTGACAGTAAACCTTTAATGAGTAATAAAAGGAGCCTGACCTTGAGCACAGCATGACGCTCTGCGCTCTGATCAGGTCTGATACGGAGCTGAACGCAGCAGAAGGCGGAGAGACAGCGAGGACGAAGCCGAGGACGTCTGAACAGCACAAGGAGAGATTAGATACCTTCTGTTTTTGTGTGAAGATTTACTGGTCAAAAGTGTCAGACAGTGGGTATTACACCACAAATACTGGCTGTGTCTGTCCTGACAAAGTGGAAACAAAGAGGTCACAAAGCCTCCTGTTAGCTTCAGGCCAACAGACAACAAGACATTTAGCTTCAACGTGGGAAACATCAGGCTGGAGAAAGAAGGACACAAAATCCTTTTTGCGTAACATTTTATTCATTGTCCAAATTCATATCAGTAGACTTGGAGAAATAAAAGGTATTTTTTCCTTTTTAAACATTCTCTTAAACAAAAATATAACAACTATTTACAATCACTCGTAAAAAATACATAAAAAGCGTACGAGCAAGATCATGTTGTCTTTCTAAAAGACATAAGTTACAACAGCTATGAGAAGTGTGAGACGAAAGCAAACTTTAAGCCACAGACCAAGTTAATACCTCTTTGTACAGATTGTGCAGCACGCTCACCACTTTTAAGCTTATTGTTGTGCATTTCTGCTGTAATGCCAAAAGATGTCGACGTAAAACACATTCACAACTTCTCTCTTATTGCATTCCAGGGAACATGGCAGGACAAGAGGGGGCTAAATTACAATCAGCCAGAGATTTTCCTCAAGCTGGGAGAGAGGTGAAGTCAATCCTCTCCAGTCTGAAGGGGTTAAAAACACTGACATGTTGTGTTCACAGTGCCAAGAGCTGCTCACTGCCAGACCCTCCGTGAAAACATACCGACTGTATGCAGAGCAGGAGAAGAGGGGGTTGCTGCTACATGAAATTTAGCCCTGAAAGGAAAAAAGTGAATAAAAACAAATAAAAATGTAGCATCTTGTGTTGGAGGCCTTATCGAGCTGACGTGAGGAGTAAAATAACTTTCATGCAAAGCTGTTGTCCGATGTTCAGCTCTCAATCCAACGTTTAAAAGCAGATCTGTGCCTCTGTCATAACATCTGGACCGACTCTTCTGTGCTGCTATTTTCTAAATCATCCATGCAGAAGGTTAATACTGATTTACGGTTAAAAATCTGAGGAATACAGTTGTGCAAAAAAAAAAAAAAAGAGAGGAATTTTCAGTTTCTGACTCTCAGTCTGTTTTTGAAGTTTCTACAATGGGGATTGTTTTAAGGAAAAAGGGGACGAGGGCGAGGGTCACAGCGGATCCAGCCAAATCCAGCTGGGTCGAGACGAAGGCGGGGAGACGATGCTAGACGTGGCATCGTGGCAGGGTTTGTTCGATTCAAACAGACATTACAGCATCAAAAAAACAAACAAACCAACAACTCCTTTTAATCATCCAGCCAGAGCTCGAAGGAACTCGCCCTGTGCCGCGAAGCCGATGGCAGGAGACCCACAAGGGCGCCACGTTCCTGCAGGCAGGAGCAATCAGAGCTGCAAACCGAGCAGGGCTTTTATTGAAAATGACTTCTGAGCCTTTCTTTATGTGCTACGAGCCCAGACTGCGACAAAATGGGATATTTTTTTAAAAACTCCATGTCGATCTCAACCTCGCAAATATAATTCCACAACACACACACACACGCGCGCACACACACACGCGCACGCAGTCATATCCCAAAACACAGCAGCAATTACAACTATAGACAGAGCAGAAATGGCACCAACAACAGAGCGTGAGGGCAGAAAACAAGTCACGAACAACGACAAGAACTAATTCCTTAAAAGACTCCTGCCCGCAGACAGAAGCAGGGCGATCACCACCTCGGATTATTTCTTATAACAAAATATTCAAAAATAGCCTTTATAGAGGACTCTCTTCTCTCATCTATACATTAATTTATGGCAAAGAAACAACAAAAATATATATGTATAAATTCATATATATGCCATGTATATATTAGCATTGATCATTTCAAGTCTTTGTGTGGCAAAACAATACGAAAGAAGCATCACAGAGCGCGAGACAGAAAGCAGAAGAAGAAGAGCGTCTAATTCCAGTTAACACCCCTGCTGCACTGCAGATAAACACAATCAAAAACAATTTCCCGTTTCCAAAACATGACTCAGAATGTACAAATTTGCTTCTGTTTTCAATACAAATAGACAATTTTTCAAGCAAATCCTTTAAATATTCTACAAAATCTACTATGAACATGGAATGGAGATGCAAGCCAGGCCTTAAAATACATCATCTGCTGACTTGTTCTGCCGCTCGTTCTTTTTAAATAAGAAGCAAAAACCGATATGAGAGGTACACTGCGAGCACACAGTCGACGTTTACGCTGCATCTCATTTTCCTGTTGCATTATAAACAAATTTACAAGGTCACACGAACCTGGAGAGTCACACTTTAACATCTCAGCTTGTAATTCAATAGACAACTAGTCTAATAAACACTGTAAACAAAACATGTAAGCGTCGGTGTAAACACTGTCCTTTGTCTTTATGCACACTAACATTATCGTGTGTGTGTGTGTGTGTGTGTATGCATGCACGTTGTGTGAACACACAGTGCTAATTTATGGTTTTATTACTGCTGCTGCAATAGAATAAACGACGAGCGTTTTGCTCTAGAGGAAGCAGCGAGGCATTTTGTTCTTCAGCTCATTAAAAACGACTTATAATACAGTTTTTATAGAACATCCAGGAGGCAGCATGCCGCTAAAGTACCTCGCGTCAGGCTGAAACGAGCAATAAGCGAGGCGGCCGGGGTGGCGGAGAGCGCGGGACAAGACACACGACTGCCTGAGAGATGCTGCTCGTCTTTCTTTTTTTTTGTTTGTTTTGTTTTATTCATAAAGCTCAATAAGTGGTAAACACAAACAGACGTGCTCTCTGTCACTTCGGGAGTTTTTCTCTTTTAGGAAGAGGAGTGGGAAACAAGTCGAGGGCTTCCCTGACCTCAAATACAGACGAAGGTGTGAGTATTGGGGTTAACAGTTGGTTTTGTAGCTGTGTGCATTTGGTTTGTTTGTGTGGGAATTTACATCATCAGTGCCAGGGCTGGATAGAGGCCCATAAAGCCCCCGAAAAACAAGAGGAAATCTAAAAATCTGTTTTTCTTGTCTCTTATCTACATTCATCTTCTTTTAGCTGACAGCAAAACTGCAAAATAACCAAAGAAAAAAATCCCCCGCGAGCCGATGATCGTCGTAATACTACCACTGACTCATTCCCTTTGTCTGCTCCTCCTCTCCGTTCTCACGGGAAAACGCTGCAAAGCTCGGAGATTGCAAATGAAAAGAAAAACAAATCTGTTTATATATAGAAAACAAATCACTGTACAACGTGTTAAAACTGTAGAAAACAACGAGAAACACCTTTAGACAAGCTTGGAGCGCAAACTGGAGGTACGTGGTGGTCTGTTTCCAAGGAGGCCGACGTCTTCTCGTGAGAAACTCTGACCGTCGCTCTTTCCTTCTTTTATTCGTCCGTTTTTTAACGTCTGACGCGACGTGACTCCATCACGCTGCCTTTTTCTGCATTGTTCCAGAGTTTGTTTTTTAAAGAATGGGTTTAAAAAGAGATGATTGTACAAGTCCTGGGAGGTGGAGAGAGGTCACGTGACCCACCGCTCCGGTCCACAGGTGCATTATGGTCCGTGGTGACGTCACACAGGGTTGTGGGCGGGGTTTGGTAGAATGTGCTCTGATGCGCGGTGACAGCAGGCTGCTAGCTTAGTCCAAAGCCTGACCGCCGCGACCTGGTCCGTGTGTGAGAATATGTGCGTGTGAGAGGGTGACGCCGCCGTCTTTACACCGCCGACACCTGTTCATCTGGAGAGAGAAGAGAGGACAGCGTTTAGGGGGACTCTACAGGTCTATATGCTCTAAATTTAAAACATTTTACGAGGTTCCTGCAGGGTTCACAAGGTTCAAATTACGATTTTTAAAGACCTTTGTAATGCCAAATTGAATGCATGCTTAATATATCATATTAGCAAAAGTATGAAACTGTCTGACTCAGGTCAGAAAATCTTACAGTGACAGAACGTGAAGAGAAAAAAGGAGAGACAAGGCAAACAGGTGGCTGAGGAGCGCTTATGCACCAGGCTCCATTTAAAAATGTCCAAAAAAAAAGTTAGTGCAGAGGGAGCGCACTGCAAATAAAATCAATATTTCTCTGTTATTGTTTTTTTTTTTTTAATATCAGGTATCTGGCTTTATTTAGTTCTAAAAACCAGTGACGATAATCACTGAGATTATTGCATGAAACTATCCGAGAGTAATAACATTCTCAACTTTAAGGGGCAAGTTTGGCCGTTTTCGGTAATAAAAGACATCTTTCTCTTTTATTTCTTTGCTTTTAGGCCTCAGAAAGGAATTCGGCTCATGGCATGAACTTGCTAATGTGAAAGCAGAACAAAATCATATGAATGTGTCCGTTCATATGAAGTAATCCTGACCGGAGCGACTAGTTAAAGAAATCCCTTGTGATTTCTCTAAGTTTGTGGTCATTTCTGAAACACTATTGATGCATCCAGTATACTGTAATAGCACCATTCTGACCACTAAGACTTGATGAGTCAACCTGCAAACGTGTAAATGAACTATAAATCGAGCGATCTGTTTGTGGGGACATGCATTGTTTCAGTACGGGAACCAGCACTTTGTTTAGACACTTTCAGAGATTGAGAGTGCCGCTTCATCATTTCTCCATCCTGCGGGACGTACCATCCTCACTGTCATCCAGCTCCTGCGGTGGGAGGCAGATGCTGGGCGGTCTGGAGTGGCCCTGCGTGGAGCTGGCCATCCGGGCCTCCTGTTGGTGGAGGTGATGGTTAGCAGCCAGCCTCCGCGCCTCGGCCAGACTGCCGGCCGCTCCGGGGCTCTGCAGGAGTTTGCTTCTCTGCAGGGCCACGCTGTAGTCTGGAGGTCTGAGGTGAGGAGGCCTGGGGAGGGCGCCTCCTGGCCCACCCACTACTCCGTCTGTGAGGCCGAGATCCCCCAGAGCCAGACCCTGGTAGCCTGGAGGGGTGGGAGGGGGAGCTCGGTAACGCTCATCCTTGGCGGGGGAGGTGACACAGTACACTGGATGGAGGTGCAGATCAAAAGAAAGGAGGGATGCAGCGAAGAAGGAGGGGGGTGGGGGATGAGGGCCGACGGGGGCGAAGAGGTCGCCGTAAAAGAAGAAAAGTTGTGGAGGGAAGAAACAAAAGAAAATAATGGAAAAATGAAATCAAGGTGATGTTTCACAAACACACTAAACATCTACACATGCAGCAAAACGTGTTAAAATTAAAAGAAAAATATAGAACCGATGAGATGGATGGCTGCAGCGGATACAGACAGAACTACAGCCGCAACTAATGATCACTGACACTCCTGAATAATCTGTCAATTATTCACCAGATCAATCGATCAATCGTTTGGTTCAGAAAAAAATGAAAAACAGCTTGTTTGTCTGATCAACGGTCCAAAACCTAAAGATGTTTCATTTAAGTGATGGAAAACAGGTAAATTCTCACATCTGAGAAGCCGGAAGCAGAGAATGATCGACTTAAACGACTGATCGATTATCAAAATGTTCCTCAACTGATGTTCTGTTGATCTGCCAATAGATTAACTGACACTGTCTGGCAGTGGACATAATGTTGTCTTAGCTCCTCTATTATCCTGATAAACTAGCAAACTGCACGGTCTTCACATGGAACTACAGCAGGGGATCCAAAGACAAATTTACACTCTGGCTGATGAGGATGCTGCATAACTCGTGTCAGTTCGAGCGCCGACAGCAACAAGAATGAGATCTGTGAGGAATCTTTAGCCCAAGATCGAAGACATGAGGTGCAGCGTTTGCCAGCTGGTCATTAGACCGAAGCAGCAAGTCGAGCAACAGAAAGCCGCAGTAATTCACCCGAAACAACAACATTTACTGTAACTATCCAACATCCACACACGCCTCAACAGACCGCTGCCACACTGCGCTTACAGGGAATCAAACTCGCAACCTGACCCCTCACCTATCAGGCCCTTCTCTGTGCTTGACGTCACCGTTTTGTAGACAGGGTCTGTGCTTTGCCCTCCTTCCTCGTTGGTCGGCGAGGAGGGGTGCTCCGAGGTGTTTCGCCTCTTTATCGTCCCGTAATTCCCCTCGTAGGTGTCCGACAGCGAGCTGGACGACGCCCAGCTCTGCCGCGACTGGTTGGACAGGTCCGAGCTGGAGTTTCTGGAGTGCTGCTTGGCGGCGGCGTCCTCGTTCGCCCACGCCTGAGCGGCGGCCTCGACCTCCGCTATCGGCCCGGCGAGCTGCGTGTGCTTGAAGCCGCCCAGGTGCGTGTGCGGGAGGGAGAGCGGGTGCCCGTGGATGCCGTGGTCCCAGGGCCGGCAGGAGGAGGCGGGCAGGCTCTGGAAGGAGTCGTGGGAGTTGGAGGAGCAGGACGTCCAGCTGCCGCGGCCGCTGTCGGCCACGGAGTCCAGAGAGGTGTGGTCCTGCGTCAGCTCCTCCGTCGAGGTGGAGGAGGTGAAGGTGGAGGCTCGCGTTACGTGTCCTCGAGCCAACGACGAGGAACTACTGTGGGTCAAAGAGACGGAGACAAACTCACTGTTAATTTCCAGTTAATCCACGAGCACGGCCCTCCTGAGATAAACAAACAAATGATGAGTGAGTTCACATCTCGACTTTGATCAGGTGTGTGGATCACTGCACAACCCTCACCTTCAGCTGCCTGAGAGGGCAACTGTATTCTATCACCAGTGTGTTGGAAATTAAAGTGCACTTTAATTAAGCATGCTAGTAGTGTATTAGAGGACTTTGGACTGAAATACCACTTAAAGTACTGCAGATTTAGTATATTAATTTCTGATACATTTAAGTAGAACCTAATAACATCTATTTAGAAGTACACTTTTTAAAAGTATGTGTCAAACATTATAAATTAAAGTGTACTTGTAATGACTTTTCTATGCTTAAATTGTATTTGTGATGTGAAGTACTGTTTGACCTGGGAGCACAGTGGAGACAATGGAGAGTACGAGACTTAGACTTAGAGGTAGTGTTAATGAACCAAGCCTAAAACTGTGAAAGAACCAGAGAGAAGGAAAAGAGAAAAGTGTGAAGCACAAGATGACGGCGAGCTGCTGAGTGGTGTTAAAGGTGGAGGTACGTCATACTGAAATGAGGAGACAGGGAGGGAGGCGAGGGCACGGGAGGAGGAGAACTATAAAAGGCTGTTGGCTGGAGGACATGAGGGTCAGAGAGTCAAAACAACAAAAATGAAGACGAAACAAAATGTCGCCAGGTGTGTTTTTTTTGTTTCACCCGTTAAATACGATCACGTGGCTTCAAACAAACAAACAAAAAGTTTCAAAAAGTTTTCCTCCTCAGCTGTCGTCCAACTTCCAGCAGAAGCCTGATTCACTGACACGCTTTTACTGGACAAACAAGCCACTCAATGAAACGGAGCCATATTTCATAAAACAGGCCGCCGTTATACGGCGAGGCTGCCGAGGTAATATAATATCAGACAAGCAGACAGATTATTGCGTCGGGCGGCATTTTATAGTCCCCACTTTGTGAGACAGAATGGCCTGATCATGTAGGAACAATAAACAAACAGCAGACAATAAAAAAAAGGTGTGTTGTTTACTCGGGCAGATTAAAAAGCCGCCTGCGCGAAAAGCGATACGTTGTTAACGGAGAGAAGGAGGAGAGAGGAGGGCCGTAAATGTGGGATGCTAATAAAAACCTGCTGTGTTTTACGGCTTCCTGTTCTCGCAGTTTTAATGAGGAAAGGACATAATTGGAATCCAGCTGGGAGAGGAAATGGAAGAGCGGCTCGGGGTGGCAGACCGCGGACGTGCGCTGCCTTTTCGCTCGCGCCGGCCTCTGGGAAGCTTTCTGATGATTAAGTGTTTATGTGTCCTGGTGGGTCGAGGCTTGAGTCACGGGCAGGAAAAAAAATGTGTGCTCTCAGGGGTGTGGGCACGATACGAGCGAACAAGCATCGTGATAAACAAAGTAAAAGGTGTTTCTAGTTGGGGAGATTGAAATAAATCTTCATGAGTCGTTGCGAAGTCACAGGTCCTCAAGCTAGTTTAGCTCCATTCCAACGCGTTTATTTCTCTATGGGAGCTGATTTCACGCTCCCAGCCCACTAATATCTAAAGCAACAATTACCTACTGATTTTCAATGAACTGGATAATTTCATTTTAGTTTTTACACACAGTGCAGCGGCTGCAAAGATCACAGAGTGACGGAAAAATAAACTTACTGACAGCAAGAGCCTGCAACCGCATCAAACTGGATGAAGGCAAGAGCCGCTAGCCAGCCTCACTGCTACCGCCTGTAGTTTCTGTTTGCTTGGTTGAGCCCAAAGAAGTGGAGTCAGGTGACCTCTCCTTTCCTGACCTTGTTGGGTCCATTACAGTGCGACCCTGACCACCTCACAGTGAGGTCTGGCTGATTGCAGTGATCCCAGTGCATTCTGCAGGCTATCTGCATGCATTCACACCTGGACTTCAATACCCAGATGGGATATAGAGATAAAGATCGCAAGTTAATGCCAAGCGTAAACGGCTCGTCTATCTGGATGTGTATTGTAGTGAATCGCTCAGCAGGCTCACATCCACTGAGGAAACCAGTAATCTCAGAGAGTTCAGGTGACACAGGTGATCAGAGAATGCGCTCACAGTAACCTATAATGTCACCATTGTGCAGGTGAAGCTAACATGCACATAAATGCATTGACTATATTGTCTACATCTACATCTGGGCATTGCAGAAAAGGATGAACTTTAAAAACTCAGCTGTTTCCTATGTGAAATACTGTTCATCCCACTGTGAATATCAAAAGCACTTAAGAAACAAACTCTAAGATGAAACTGAACTAAAGTGAATTACCTTGTGCTGGGCTGGCTGTAATCAGCATTTAAGTGTGCATGCGTTGCTGCTGTGCTCTCAACAGCTGCAGCTGGTGTTGTAGTAGTACTAGCAGCAGCAGTAATAGTAGTAGTACAGGTCCTGTTGCTGCTGTTGCACCGGTCTTCAGGCCCGGGTGCTGGCATGGAGTCAACTGAGCAGATACTGGAGCGGGAGGAGATCTCGCTGTGACTCGAGTCCGACAGGTTGTCTGCTTTACCGGCTGGTAGGAGGGTGTAACCTGGACGGAGGGCAGGAGAGAGGAACACTGAGGACATTTCCATTTGAACGTGAGGTAAAAATACAGATTATAATGAGGGAGAAGAAGAAAAAAGGGGATGGGACAAGGATGGAGAGTGATGGGAATAAAAGCAAAGACAGAAAGATACTGATGTGAGAACATGAGGAGACAACCTGAAGCGTGTTTCCTTTTTAATACCAAATACTTAAATATAACACTGTTAACCCTGGAACCA
The DNA here is from genome assembly GCF_051107435.1 of Chaetodon auriga. Lineage (NCBI taxonomy): Eukaryota > Metazoa > Chordata > Actinopteri > Chaetodontiformes > Chaetodontidae > Chaetodon > Chaetodon auriga. The sequence continues at coordinate 7,078,736 of NC_135088.1, forward strand.
TAACACTCGTCATTGTCTTTATGTCATGTACAGTACTTTCCATCAGTGATGAATTCAGAAACCGTGAGGCTGTGGAGTTATGAGCACTTCTAAAACGTGAAGGTAAACAGAGAAATGACTGTGAAGGACACTGTCGGGGTCACATCACCACTTTCACATGACCAAAAACTCCTGAACCAAACCATTCCTGACTGCAGGGAAACTGAATGAACACGGCAATAAAACATGCCACAGCAGAAAGTCACATATCAAACACTGATCAACAAAAAAGGGTCTTTTTCTTGGGAAAATACATTTCAGAGCTGGATCTGTGCAGAAATGTTTCATAGTGACAAAAGATCCTTCACCCTGGGATTAAGACGTTAAGGTGAATATGCTTTCGGCTTTGACAATGAGGGATTTTGCTACATTTGGCTGTTTGTTGACATTGCAACACTGAAAGCCTCACAGCATTAATCCCACGCACAAAGAAACGTTGGGAGGAACACGCTGAAATGATTTTCCATTTGTCACTTCTGCTGCTGCAAACAGCATCTATTTTTTCTTATCTGCTCTGAATGTTCGCTGTTCGCCCTTTTCTATGACTCACGGTGGACATGAGGCTCTCTCCTCTCACTACCACTTTAACAGGCTACCATTTGTGATGGAAAAGTAATTGATCATCAACTGCTAATAAAAATTCACACCGCCACCTTCAATTTTCTTCATTTTATCTCTGATTCTCTGTTTCTAGTCAGCGGATCAGTGCATGAATCTGTTGTCCCTGTCAGACGGTCTTTCTCCTGGTGCGTCTGTCCCTGCAGAGACAAAGGAAGGGGCTGACCGACCTCCTGGCTCTCTGCTCTGTCTCTCTTTGTCTCTCATCTTGAGGTGAGGAGGGGGCAGCCTCTCCTGCTCCCTCCCCACTGTTCACATGTGGCCTGACCGCCATCGGCCTCTCTCTGGACTGACTCCTTTCCCTCAGTATCCTGAAGGGTGACATCAGCCTCGTCCTGATGGGGGACTCTGGGGGTTTGGGTCTCATTAGCTGGGGCTGGGAGAGAGGTGACAGAGGCACGGGTAGACTGGGAGGAGGCCCAGTGCGGGCCATGGGACGCACCTCATGCGTGCCCGTCCTTCCTGCTGTCACCCTCTGCAGCCTTAGCCCTGAATCTGCCTGTGCACCCTGGCTGTTCTGCTGCCTGGATCTCCCTCTGCTGTGCTCTGAAGGAAGCAAGCCTCTCTGAACTGTCTCCTCCTGCGTCACCTCCTCTTTCACTTCACTTCCATTCTCCTCCTCCTCTGCCTGATCCTCTCTCTCCCTGCTTCTCTCTCGGCTGTGCTGCCTGGTCATCAGGAGGATCCTCTTGTGAAGGAGAGCCCCACCTATGCCGTAGCTGCGCAGGCTGACGGTGCCGGCCTTTGTGCTGGCGTCGCTGGTCAGCGACGACGAAGACCCCGACAGGTTCATCTGGCTGGAGTTCTGGGACTTGGCCACGCCCACTGAAAAGGGGGAAGGAAATAAGAGATGAAGATAAGGGCTTTTTATTTGTCTTGAAACAAAAGGACGGTTGGAGATTTAAGTCAGAGGGAGGCGACAGGACATTCAGGACAAAGTGAGCATCTCATATAAAAATGCATCACAGATGAAAGAGATGTTCTGTGCATACTGTTGCAAAAGTTTTCAAGGTAGGAAAAGTGTGAAAAATGAACCATAAATCTACACTTTACATGCACAAGGATCCACCCCTGACTGAGTAACTCAGCTCTGCTTGGAGGTGACTGTTTCACTAAAACTACTCTGGGCCTCCTCTTCACCGAGTGTAACTTTGTTTGGATTGAAGCATGCTGAGTGAACAGCACAGTTCCTGTAGCGCACCTTTGCGCGGGGAGCCCTGGGGCGACACCGTGGGGCTGGAGTGAAGGGAGGAGACGGTGGAGACGGTGTCGTCAGATGGTCTCTTGGTGCTCCACTCCTCTGATGAGTTCACTGGAGGCTTCTTCACCACCTGGGGAGAGTTGGAGTCTGGAGAAGACAAAAAAGAGAGAGAGAAAAGGGTTCCAGTGAAGTTAATTATCCTGGGAGTCTGTTATGCACCTGCAATGATAGAAAACTTGGAATGGAAGTTTTCTTTTACGCATGTTTTACCAGAGAAGAAGGACAGAAAAGGTTTAAATGAAATACTAAACACAAAAAACATGAAGAAGTAAAACACAACTCGTATGTATGTGACAAGTATGATTGTGATATATAGTATAACGCAGGTGTACTGACTCGGTGTGCCGATGTCCTTGGCAGTGCTCTTCTTTCGGAGAGGGTTCAGTGGGACCTGGACCTGAAGGACTTGTGACACCCTGTTTTGGGTTTTTGCCGAGGGCAGAGCCGACCGCAGAGACACTGGAGACATGTCCGACTTGGTGGATCGTCTCTCACTCAAGTTCTTAGACACTACAACCACAGGACGAAGAAGAACAGAACGTTACTTCCCTGAACAAGTCAATTTAAGAATCTCACATTTAGGTTTTATTAAACCAATCAGACAAAAACCTCAAACTATTTCGTGTCTGTTTTGTTCTTCAGAGGGTTTAGATGATACAACAGATGCATGCTTCAGCAGCTATCTATGAACAGATTCATCAATCAATTTCTGTTCTCTTCTGCAAGACATTTGCAAATGCACTAGGTGGCAGTGCAAGCCAATAATAGAAATGTAAGCTGTGTCCAGTAAAGGATATACTGTGAGGTCAGTTATCAGCCAGTGAAATTACAGCTATTTTGATAGAAGAAAAAACACATTTTAGCATTTTGGAAATAAATATTTACCCTTTTTCCAACAGTCAAACCTCAGATATATGTTGGGCCAAAATACATAAAAGTTCATACACAGACGCATAAAAATGTTTGGAATAATGCATGTAGCAGGTAGGATGAGGGTTCACCTGTAGTGTCTTATTTCTTGTCTAAAAATGGATGGAACTTAACAATTTTAAAGGCTGTTTTCTCAGATTTCTTCAGTAGCACTTGCACACATCAAACTTCTCATTTTTTTTTCCATCTATACACTGAAGGTTTTCACAGAAGAGTTTGTTCATATATCATTCAGAGTCAGTATATAACATTTCATTCTAAATGTACTGAATAAAACAAGGATTAAATGGATTTTTATGGCTGTCGACAGTATTTTCTGATAAGAGGTCCAAAATTCCTTCTGCATAAACTCTCATGGGTCAACAAAGTGAAGACGAGGTTAACTCTGTAAAGCAGTCTCAGTTTCAGTGTTACTCACAGGTGCTGTAGGACGGCTCGCACTGCAGGGACATGATCTGGTGTTTCTCCTCGTCCGTCTCCACCGTCAGGTTGGACAGGTACTGCTTCACCTTCCTGGCCATCTGAGCGTCTTCATACAGCTTCTTGGCGTTGAGAAGCGAGCTGCGGCGGACTCGCTTCTTATGGGCGCCGCCCTGCACGTCCAGCATGTTGGAGTTGGTGCTGCCCTGACTCAAAGACCTAACGAATGGAAGACAGAGGGAGGAAGAGGAAGGGAGGAGGATAATGAGGACAGGCAGAAGTAAAGAAAGTAAAAGATGGACAAAGGGACGCGGGAGGAAAACAGAGGAAATGCAAATCAAAGTACAAAGACGGAAAAACAAAGAGGCAGATTGACAAAGGGAAGGAAAGAACGGCAAACGACAATCAGTCCAACCAGCATTAACACAGGCACAGCTGCTTTATCATCAAATACCCCTTCTACTGTAAAATCTGCACATCTGTCTTTGTGTTGGAGCATAGCATTTTAAAACAGGACCATGCAGCTGGGGGGGAGGCAGCTCTCGCTCGTGTGCCATGCTATCACAGTTACAGCGGAACATTCTGTCAGATGGAGGCAAAAAGGGTTAGGAAACAAATGATGCACGAGATTCGATATGGGGAATATTATGCCGGGATGCAGATACGAACAAACACCAAACCTGAGTCAAATAGTATCTGTAAATATTTCTCATGGTTTGTTTTGCTTTGCCACTGAGAGCTTCAAAGTTCAGACTTGAGCTTGTAAACAACACAATCTCACCTCGAGGTCCATCTGATACTCACTTCAGAGCGGTAATGGAGCGTGCTGGTATTTGTATGTTGATTTGTGCTCGTAGATCTGTCTGCATAATTGTTGGTGTGATAGAGATTTATTGTGTAAATGTTTTCAGTGTCTGTTGGCTGCTCTGTGTGCACCCGCCCAGGGACTGCAGACAGAAACGAGCTAATAGCTAAATTTGGCATAAATCATCGCCTCTCATTCTGAGAATGCATAGTCTTTGTTCAATAAAGGCTAACGACTTTTTAGTAACCGTTCTGGAGCTTTTCGAGCTTCGTGAGCAGCAGCTGGTTCAGTCGGTTTCCATGGAGTTGCAAATGTTCAAATTTCATTTTTCTGAGCACTTCAAGGACTTCTTGTTCGTGTTGGCTTTAAAGCTGAAGTTGTCTTTAAATACGGAAACTTGAACATTTACAGTTCGACGGTGAACTCCGTCTGCTGCTGGAGATCACGTGATACGATCGAAAGCTCTAGAACAGACACTAAATGGACCTGATGTGAGATTGTTTTACTTTTTATATTTTGATGCCATTATCCAATATTTATGATAAATCTGTGCAGACAGGCAGCCTGTCTGTGACTCTTTGCTGATAGTTTTGTCTGTAAAGTTGTGTTGTTTTATGTTCTCATTGGCCCAAGGAAAGAACAAAACTGTGAACTTAAACTTCGAGTAAATGCTAGAAATCAGAAATTTCAGGCAATTTTCTCAAATACCTACAATCACTATGCAAATGTGTTTAGACCCTCTTGGTAAAAACAAAAACTAAGTGTTATTTCAAGCTACTATATGACTCAAACAATCTTATGAACAAACAATTAATGGGTCAATGATGGACTTCAGTATGGTTCAGGTGAATGGGCACTGCAAATGGAAGGGTTAATCACACACAAGCACAGGCAGACACACATGTACACTCAGGTAAAGTAAGGGGGGGGGCATGCAGAGTTTGTGGTGGTGGTGGGGGGTGCAGGGTGGATTGAATTTCTGCTGGTCCAGACTGAAACAGGACGAACCCGGTACCAGGCCAAACTTACCCTAAACTCTTCCACCTCTTCTTCCTGCAAGCAAGAGGCGTGAAGATTGAAGCGTGACTTTAAGACAAGTTCAGGGGTCGGGGTGGACAAGACTATGTAGAGGTCATGCCACAACAAACAAACAGGAAATGACTGGAGATGAACGACACCGGACATATGACATCTCCCCATATCAACCCGGAGAGTGCGTGTCACGGCCTTGTGCGTCACACACTCGTGAAGACATGGTTGTTGTGTCTCTTACTGGGGTTTTTGTAGAAGCTTTTGTCACATCTGATGATGCTGAAACCAGATTTTTAAGTCTTCTCTGACATCTTGAGCTTGTAGTATGAAGGGAGTGTCTGCAGGGGGCAGTCATGCACTGCAGCAGTGACAGACTGTGATAAACACACACAAACTGAGTGAACTACACACTGCGGTTGGCATCAATTCTACCTCACTTCCAGTCGATCCACGCCTTGTGTCTTTGTGCCGTTACGTTCCAGCAGAGGAACACAATCGAAACAACAAGAGCCGCGAGCTGGACAGGAAGTGAATGGGAATTGATGGAACCAGACCTCGAGTGTGTGCCTGATCCTGCTGGTGAAGGATCCAGGTCGGCTGGTGGAGGTATGGTGTGTAGTGGTTCCCCTTTTGCTCACATTTGTGCTCTTCTGTAGTCAAGGTCCCTTTTCTAAAACCCGTAATCTACCTCTCCACTCTCTGCCTTCATGCCTCTTTCTGAGAGCTGATAGTTTTGCAACAGTCTAGCTGATGGGAAACAGGAAGAGTCAGTTTCAAAGATGCACAGAATTGAAGGGGTTGATGTTGTGGTAACTTACTTGTTGACAGTAAATCGGTTGGAGACCGTCCTTCTACACAAATCAACCATTAATTGGGATCCTGTGATGATTTCTGAACCACCTCGGGCTCCTTTCCCAACACACTTTCTTCAAAAAAGCTCAAAAATTTACATTTTCACGACATCAACCACTGAAGTACTCAGTTTTCTTGGTTTTATTAGAGAGAATTTTGGGAGCGACACTTTTGTGATATAGATAATTAAGCTGATGAAAGCCCCCATAGATGTTTTATACGACCCATATCTGTGAAACTGGCCCCAACAGCATCAAGTAACGACAAATTGGTTCATCTTGAGAAGAAAAGGTTTTGAGGACTCTTGGCATCAATAACAACCAACCTCTGTCTGAACATGAGCGCGGGGTCCATGTTGGCCGAGGTCAACCGCACCACGTGTCGGATCTCCTTGGCGATCATCCTCAGCTTCTCAAAGTTCACAAGGCCGTCTACACTGGAGTCGTTGCCTGAGAGGAAAAACACAAGAACGCACACATGCACAAACAGTGAGCGTGAAGTCAGCTGTCAAAATGATAAAGGAGATAAATGATTCATATTTTGGGACATTTGCAAGAGCGCAACAATATTTCTAAGTCGGATCTTCAAAGTGGAAATCTCCTTGTTCTGGCCGCCTTCTTGTCGCGCCTCCGGGAGATCAAAGTGGTGTCTGTCGTTCACACTGAGTCACGCAGGGCCACTTGAGAATTTTTAACAACTTGCACAATTAGGGAAACTTTCTTTTCAATTCCTAACATGGTCGTACATTTAAGAGAAAAGCTCTAAGGAGAAGTCAGTTTGGGTGCTTCTGACCTGAGTCAGTGTGATATCTTAGAAAGGCACGATGGGGAAGCAGAAGTAAAGCCTCTGAGTGAGACTGAAAATGACCTTCTGCTCCACACAGAGGAAGTAGGGGACAGTAAACCACACAGGATGACGTGTAAAGCTTCAGTTTTTAGCTTACAGATAATCAAACGAAATGTGGCAACACGTGAGTTGCTCACACACAGAAAGAAAGGCACATCCTGGGTTTTCCACTGAGCCATCTACCTTCATGTAAGAAGGTGAGATCCTTCTTGACCACTGGGAACAGTGGGATGATGGGCGGTTGCATGCTCTGGCTGCTCAGGATGTTCCGGTACTTGGCCATGTTCCTGGACGGGTCGAAGACGTCCTGCAGGTCTCCAAACAGCTTCTCGTACTTACTGGGCAATTTCTCCCACGAGCTCCGCAGCCGAGCCACCGGTGCCAAATTCAGGCCGCTACAGGAGGAGGAGAGAGGTGCAAGGAGGGTGGGAGAGGGGAAGCGGGGGAGGCAGAGATAAATAGGGTATGGTGGGAAGGAGGGAGGGGAGGATAGAGGCAGAAATGAGGAAGCAGAGGAGGTAAAGGAGGGTGGAGACAGAAGAAAGAACAGTTTCAGTGTTTGATATATACATCCCAATCAAAACCCCACACTGGCCTCTGCTTAATCACCACTTTTTGAGCTATGTTCAGTGAGCGAGGTCTCCATTTTCCAGAGCAGAGGACCCCTCGAGGTGAAGTCATCCCTGAGCAGACTCATTTAGACAGCTGATAATTATGACTGGCACAGCATTTATTTCTGCTCTCGTCTTTCATTTTCTGTCCAGCTCCTGTCCCTTCCTCTCTGGCTCCACTGCTGCTGCTACCTGTCTGAGCTTCCCCCACCTTCCTCTCTGTTGCTAGGCTTTGCTTTTTCATCTTACATCCAAATCCCTCTCCTGGGGTCTCTCTTTATTTCTCAGCTCATCACATCTACCAATTTGCCTTATTTTTAAACACGTCACCGCATCCAAAAATAATCTGGTGTGTCCTGCATAAATGATGCTGGTGTAGGTAAGACGAGTGCGGTGTGTCTACTACAAAACACTGTGGGGAAACCCTGTATGTTACCTTACTTACACACACACACACACACACCCACACAGCAGCAATGCCCCTGTCGCCAGGCAGGTTATGCATCAGAGAGCCATATGTGCTAGGACATCATGCTGTGAGGAGGAGTGTAAAGGGACATGGAGGTCAGACACTCCTGTCCTAAAATGCCTTTTACAGCAGCAAGCAAAAGATCACCAGACTGCTCAGCTCCTTTAACTGAGACCAGATCTTAAGTGGACTCTGTCCCACATGAACCAACCTTTTTTTTTTTTTTATGTGAAACACTTTGTGCTTGTCATGTCTTTGCCATAAAGCACTTGAAGCTGCATTTCTTGCATGAGAGTTGCTATGCAAATAAAGTTTATGATTATTTTTACTATCACTATCAAGACGACAGCTTAGCATGAGTGAAACTGTAAAAGAAAGTCAACTGAAAGTGGTGCTGCAGAAACTGTATTGACTTCAATGAATCAAAACATATTAGATCCAATAGTTACAGCAGAGCTGCATCTTCATGCATTCATGTTTAAATGTATGCTGCAGCATAACAGCATAACACTGCAGACAATATCCTATTATTTATTCTGTAGACTGAAAACAGCACACTGCAAAACAGACGTGTCTAAACAACCTATTAACCAGGCTGAGCTACAGAAGGAACATGACTTGCTGTTTTTGAATAATTACTCTGGGGACTGGGACACTGTTGCAGCAGTAAATGAGCAAACATGGAGCAAGAAGGAGGAGCTGGTGAGTGGCATCATCTCCAAGTCCCACTAACACAGTCTGGCACAACGATGCTGCTGTATGTATAAAAAAATAATTAGCTTAGCTTAATCGTAGTCAGGATGCACAACAGAAGCTTAACAGCTGAGGTCATCCTCTGCTTTCACTAAAAGGCTCTGCAGGATTCAGAAACATCTTTGATTCCAGCCTTTCATTAATGTTTGCAGTAGTTTTCCTCACTTCTGTTATTTCTTATCTGTTTATTTCATCTTCTTCATTTTTTTAATTTCATGTAATTCAAAGGAGAATTCATCACGCAGCCACAGCCCGAAGTATTTGTAGGATGTCATCTGTTCAAGCCATTAAAAGCATATACACAGGAAACGGCAGATGGCTGCAGAGCATTTGTGTTTTGGTTTGTTTTGTTCTTTGTTGTGTTTGTTCGTTCTCGCCCTCTGTTTGCAGAACACCAGTTTAAGATCAATAAGGACCAGCGGCAGGACGTGGATCTGCTTGTAGATTTGATATAGCCGGAGAAATATAAGGCGGCAGTGTAGAAAAAGTATTGTCATCTGCATCAAAATGAAATTTAGGATGTTTTCAGAATAACAAGTAGAGGGAAAACTGAGGAGAGGATTATCAAACCGACGTAAACGAATACACACAACTGAAAAAACACCCACACACACAATTACCCGTTCAGCCACACAAACACAACTGCACATGAATATACATGTATGCACACACCGGTGGGTTCAAACACAATCAAATCTCCAAATTTCATCACTAAAAGCACAATACCAGCGCTGAAATTCCTCCCCTCATGTGGGTTCCACCCTTATAACAGGGCCACAGCACACACATCCTCAGCTCAGCCTCACAGCCAAAACCACAGCGGCCACAGGGAATTAACAACAGCAACAAACAATAAATGCAGCCGTTGCTATGGGACTCTTGGGACGCTGTAAGGTTGCTGAGGCAGAGTCTGTGTGGTTTGGGAGAATCAGGGCTCATTCAGAAAGCTGGCAGGAGGAGGAAGAGGAAGGGAGGAGGTGAGGCAGGTTCTCGAGTGGCCAGAGCTCATTTGGCGGAGAGCAGGAAATGCTAGCTGTCCTCACAGAACGAGAATCCTGTCTTTGATGCTACTTTTACTCTACAACTGAGGCAACAATGAGGAATATGATGAAACACCGTGTCACCGCACTTAATTAGGAAGCAAACGTCCACACAAACTCTTCCCACAGCTTCTGCGCTGAGCCCACCTGATTATAGCGAACATGGAGTTGAAGTTCTTGCACTCTCGGCAGTGCAGGGCGATCTTGATGAAGTGCTTGATGGTCTTCATCCTCTTCAGGGCGTTGGGCTCCTTCAGGATCTCTGTGGCCACCCAGAAGGTCTCCTGGTTTATCACCTCCTCGAACTGTTTCAGATTACCACTTCCCATCGAGGAGTCCAGTTTAAACAAGTCGTCCACATACCTGGAAACCATGACGAAGACGTTAACCGTGATGCCTTTCTCTAAAGCATTTTCTGAAGTTTGCTTTTGAAAACTGCCACACAAACAAAGTGACCACGGTCATAAAAAGCAATCAAAACGTCAACAGCTCCATACTCTGTGGACTCGATGTTCCTGAAGAGCTCAAAGTCTCTCATGGAGAGCTGGGCAGCGACCTCCATGGTGCTGAGCTGCAGCAGAGAGATCTGACTCTCTCTGAGGAGATCCTGAGCGTCCTCGTCCGAACACAACGTCTCCGTCTCCATATTGTTCTTCAGGTAGTACCTACAGGGAGGACAGCAGAGGGACAAGAGGATAAGGTGTGGAAGATGGTGCATCACTATCAAGTCACAAAGAGTTTGGATTCTTCTAGCAACCAATGAAAACCACAATCGGATGTGATGAACGAGTTAAGAAACTATACTTCTCCTTTTTTCTATAAAGTTATTCTCTGCCATCCCAGACCTCTCTTGCCAATTTATCAAATCTGAGAAATGTATAATATCCAAGAAACCCCACGAGTAACACAAATCCTGCGAAAGAAAAGACATTAAAAATAGAAGGGGAACAACTGTGTCTAAGAAAGTAAAATACTTCGGAAATGATGTCATCTTTGTGTATTTTTAGAGCAGCAGGTACTGGATCTGCAGTGCCCTCAGATGCTTTAATACAGGCTGCAGAGGCAGACAGGTGGGTGGACAGGATCCAGTTTTTCATGCAGCTGTAACTTGCTGCTCATGTTAAAAAAACCCAGATAAATCTCTAGAATGTTCCTCTCATTCACATTTCATCTTAAAGGGCCACATTTTCTGTCTGCAATTTAAGATTAGTTTGAGGAGGGGGGATAAATACCGATGATACTGATAGATTGTGGCCATTTTTTTTTACCTTGGGGTAAAGAAACAGAGTGAGAGAGGAGTGAGCGGCACTCAGCAAAGGGGAAGCAAGGACGATGACAGATGCAAGAGTGAGAGGAAAGAAAAGAGCCATTTCTCTTTTGCCTCCAACTTCAACAGTTTTCTGGGAGAGCTTCCAGCCGAAGGCCATCTCTCTTACCTCGTTATGTGCTTCTGTGTTTATAAATCTAACACCCCCCCACTTCCACTCTAATGGAGCTGTGATGCGGTCATGTAGGAATGCAGCACCTTTGCGCCCTGTAGACCTGCAGCTCTCAGGGGCAAAGTGCTGGCATGGATATCACTCTAAACTGGCCGCTGGAGAGAGGAGCAGCGAGCAGGAGGAGATTAGTGGATGTGAGGTGAAAGGATCGAGGTAAACTTACATTTAGGATAAAGCACAACAGGTTTCACACTCAGACAGAAGTGGCTGCTATTTTGAGAAATCAAAAGCAGACCTGAAGACTTTAACTGATGGCTGAATGTTCACATTTCGATTTGAGACATTTTAGGACTTTTTTAAGAACCTGTAAACACAATAAACTGACATAAGCTGAGGAGAACTTGTGGGGAAGCGTGGGGAGAGGAGAGGAGAGGAGAGGAGAGAGGAGATGAGGAGAGAGGAGATAAGATGATAGGAGAGGAGAGGAGAGGAGAGGAGAGGAGAGGAGAGGAGAGGAGAGGAGAGGAGAGGACAGAGGAGATGAGACTAGAGGAGGCGATATGATACAAGAGGGGACGAGAGGAGATGAGAGGAGACACAAAAGGAGAAAAGAGGATCAGAGGGGAGAGGACAGAGGTGGAGACGAGATAAAATGAGTGGACATATTGGTTCAATTTTCTCAATTCAATTAAAGTTACATTAATAAACTGAAGACCTGTGCGACAAAAAATAGAAAATAAACACACAGCTCTGCACATATGGAGAGGAGACTAAATTAATGATGGACAAAGTGGTGCTAAGTCACTGGAACTAAGCCAGTGTAAATGGCCATTGGTGGTTTGTGTGTGTGTGCGAGTGTGTATTTTGGCAGTGGTGTGAACAAGGCTCGCCATTGGCTTGGCCCGTCTCCTGTTAGACCGTCTGTCAATCATCAGCTGCAGAGAGGGAGAGAGGCGGAGGAGGCGGGATACAGAGATATATTTGCCTCCTGCTCCTGGAAACTACTGCAAACTCTGCTGAGTACACACTACATGTACACGCTGCTGACACCGCACCATGTATATGTACACATGTACAAATGCTGCCATACATGACAGTGTATTGTCAATTTATCAGCAAGATGAACAATCTGTGAAGGCAAACGTTGTATTTTGCTGTGAGTAACTACTACAGGATAGAATGAATGAAGTATTAGCGAGAAGAGCTATCCATACATGTTCATACCTTCATAGTAAAAACAATCTTTTCCTACCAATATTTCACAGCATGACAGTTTTTCCCCACGCAGCTCAGCCATAAATCAAAAACACAGGGGGAGCATCTTATAGCTTGTTGAGTGTGTCTCTGTTCATACATGTTCGGACTTTCTCGGCAACAATTTGTGCGTGCAGGAGCATGCTCGTACTAATACATAATGGCTGCGTAAACACAGTATTTGCATGTCTATCTGCGTTTGGATGCGTGAGCGTGTATAAGAGGGTGACAGTCTGTATCTATATCTTGCGCCTGCGTGTGCATGCGAGTGTGTGTATGAATAATTCCAGACGTGCCATGCTGTCTGCCGAGGCTTCTGACAGAGGATGAAATATTCATGCTAACCTAGTTGGGAGGGGACTGATGAGGGACCACGGGAGACCAGGAAGAGAGGGAGAGAAGTGTGAAAAACTGACAGAGGAGCTGGTCTTAAGGCAGACTTTACGGCTGCAGTCCAATTATCCTTCATGTCCTACTAACTTTCATCTTAAAAAGGGAATGAGTCTGGCATCAGGACGACAGCGTGACGCACCACAGACTTGCAGACATATTAAAAAAAACGGACCGGCAGTGGTGCTTTGGTTCAAAATAAACACCCATCATCACCATCATCACACAAAGGCACCTGACCAGCATTATACGCAATTCACTGTGAACAACTAGCAACTGAACACGTTTCCAGTCCTTTAACGGGGCAATGCGCCGCCTGATTTATTCATTCCACTGAACTAGGACAGTGGTTCTGGATCCTGCTCCTCGGCACCTGGAGCCCTGCTGGTTTTCAGTCGGGCCATTGACTCAGAAACTGATTTACACTTTCTAAGTGAATTAACAACGCCACAGAGCAGTGCCTCGTAAAGTGCTGCACTGGGTTCCTCTGCTATGGCTACACATCTATTTTCAGAATAAAGCTGCAAAATGATGAGCACCGTGCGGCCTTGCGTAGGTTGAAGCAAAATAAATTGGAAAAGAAAAGGAAGGACTTTGGCCTTGTAGTCCAAGCACTGTGGGTTATCGCTCTGGTTTAGTCATTCAAGTCTTCAACAAGACGTAGGTCTATAGAAATGTTCCGCTTCCAGCTGCTTTCTGTCCAAGGCTCCCATTGTGGATCTGCTGTAAATACATGTCCCTGCTTTTTTCCTGGACTGATGTGCTTCCCTGACCATGAAATGCTTCCTTCCTGCTACATTAATTCTTGTTTGCTGCCTTGTGTATTTTACGTTGGAGAGGCAGAAACACCCTTATGTCCACCACAGTTGGGCTGAGACACATGAATCTTAAATGTGAAAGAAGTGCAATTCCTGTTTCTCACCTGCCGTTGAGCTGAATCCGGTCAGCCAGTTTGGACAGCTGGTCGGGCAGGCGGCGCTGTTTGATGACGCCCTCCGGGCTGACGGACACCTCACACAGGGAGTAGGTCTCGGGTGCTGCGATGAGGCTGAACTCGTTGACGGTGTGGGCGACCACATCCTTGGCCGTAGTGTCCTTGCTGATGATGATGTAGCAGCTCTGCTGGTCGGCCTTGAACACCCGGATCACCTGGTCTGGGATGTCTGAGAGTGGAAGAGAAAAAAAGGGAGAACTGTCAGTGACTGACGGAGGAACGGACGAGTTGATGGTTACAGTATGTGGAGGCCAACGCTGAAACAAAAGGCAAAAATGCAATAAAACTAATGAAGACTACAGCACATAAAAACAGTTTCTCAACTTTTGTCTGTTTCATCTGAAGGGGTGCTAGACTGTCTCCTGTGTACGAGTGTCTGTGTAGAAGAGGAAGTCTCTAAATGAGGGAAACTGCTGTTGACTATTGTTGAAAAGGAGAGACAGAGCATAAATCCGCTGACATTTTGGAAAGCAGTATCACATCTGAAAGCTAAGCCAGAAGTTCATCCATCCTGCCAAAAGGTCGTGCACCCTGTTACGAAATGAGTCGATGATGTAACCTGAAGTGTATAAAAGCTGCGATTGGTGTAATGCTAACGATGGTTCTGGCATACAAGCGATGAAAGTTGACTAAAGAAGTGAAATGATGTGCTGACTCGTATTTGGATACGCGTTTTCACAGAAGCAGACAAAAACTGATATTTGAGTTTCCACAACACAAGAATGTCATTAAGTTAGAAAGACTTAGAAAGATCCATCCATACTTCATTCTTTTATGTACTCTCAAAAAAGCTGGTTCTAACTACGATCCCGCCACTCAATGGGCAGATCACCAATCATACTTAAGGATAATGAGATGGCGTTTGGGGTGGGCAATCAGATTTCAGGACACTCCGCTGCACATTATTGAGGGTTTCAGGTAACCAAACTGTCTCTGAACAGATTGGCTGAGCTGACTACTCTCCTCCCACAACATCTCTGGTGTAAAACCAAATGGGCAAAGGGTCAAAGACACAGAGATTTTGGGTGTTACAGTGACTGATATTTACCAGTTTACTTTTGGTATGACTTACACTTACAAGCGTACCAATGACTTTGCTGAACTATCCAGCTGTTAGGCCAAATCAAACACTCTGTTTTCTTCTTCTTTCCAGCCTCACTGTCGCATAAATCCCATCAGTCTTTCTGTGAAGCCAGTTTTTTAATGGACTTGCATCCTGACGTCACATCTGGCAACATCTCTACATGCTTACATTTAGTTCACTTATCATTATTAGAACTTTTTATGTTATACAGTCTGTGCATAAATCATACAGACTGGACGTCTGCATCAAAAACAAACACTGTCAATGACCCTGGAGATACGTGTGCATGTGACATGATCGATGAAATCACAGGTTACCCATCATTCACACACTCATTTAAAGCTTATGCAAGATAAATACAAAGGACACATGCAGCTAGAAAGGAAACAGCAGTGTGCTTGGAGCTGCGTGACGATGGTAGAAGCAGCAGGAATCTCACTCTGAACATGCATGTGTGATCAGGGACAATGATGTGCACACATTAACATCTCTCACTTTCTTTCTGATATATGACCTGGTCAATAATTACTTGCTTGAGTTCGACTCAACATTATAGGAAAACCTTTTATAAAGATTACGATGGATCTGAAGAAAAACATAAATCAAAACACACTTTCTTCATTCAATAATTAACTATTTAAACTTAAATCATTTACTGAGCCGCATTATGTAATGCACCGCTTAAAAGCTACGAATGCAACGCTGAATAATTCATAACAACAATAAAACTGCATCATCTTCCACAATGACCCTGTTTCTTCATGTTAAATGAAACACCTTAATATTGTTTGATTGATTTAAGACGATATTCAACAGTGAGAGGCCAAAGTAAAAGCTACAGTTTCCCGGGGCAGCTGATCCCGGTGCAGCTGCACGCGACTCGACACGGTGCAATGTGTGTTAAATAATGGAAATGTTCCCCCTGAGTGAAATACTGCATTAAAGATCCCTGTGTTCGAGTAAGGAGGAGGGTACGGCCCATTAGCCACGGGCGGCCGAAGAGCTCCATCACGTAGACTGAAAATAGAGAGAGATCACGAAGAGATCATCTAGAAACAAAGCACAGGGTCTGTCTGACTGATGAGTTCGCATCCTCCTGTTTACCGAGCAGAAAAGGGTTAAGTGTGCTCAGACACAAAGTCATTACCTCCACCTTTATTAGCACACAGATCTCTCACGTGTCCGACCGTGGCGATCTTTAGGCGCGTGTGTGCGTGTGTGTGTGTGTGTGTGTGTGTGTGTGTGTGTGTGTGTGTTCAGATGAAAAGAGCTTTATTATCATCATCATTACGGCAGCGGCAGCAGCACAATAAGCAGAAACAAATTGCGGAAGGTAAAGTCAATAACAATAAGGTTAGAATGCTGATAATCAATCACCTCTGCTTGTTTACAGAGCCTGTGGGTGTGTGTCACTGTGTGTGCGCGTGTGTGTGTGTGTGTGTGTGTACAGGTTGACTGTGTTTTCAATATCTGTGATACATAAATGAAAGAATTGAGGATAATTTTGAAGGAAGTGGCATCACTCTGGATGTGTCCAGGTGTATAAATGTGCTATTGCACATTGATAAATGTGTACCTGCGTTGGTACAATGTGTGGATTTAACTTTGTTTTCTTCTAGTTTGCATTCAACACTTGCTGGAATGTGCACATATTGATGTTTTGATGTTAAGGCTAATCTTGGATATGAATGACCTTTCTATGGACTGTGAGCTTATTGATTGAAATCACATGACACATGCACTTAAGCCAGTCAAATGATTACTGAATTTAATCCTGAAGAAGGCGATATATATATGCAGAAATACAGATTCTCAGAATCAAAAACACAAAGACTGCCTGAGAGGAATGAGCGTGTGGCTGCCTCCATGTTGCTGCAGTAGCAGAGCTCCTCTCTTGTTTATGTGCAGCAGGGTGGTGAGGGTGGGCTGAGTGGAAGCTAAATGCTCTGTGTCTCATTAGCAGTGATTTGTGATTAGAGAGAGGGAAGCTCTCGGCTAAATAGCTGGCTATCATATCCGGGGGGCTTAATCATATTTAATCCTCTGGACGAGCTGCGGCCCGACCTGCACACAGGAGGACAATCGCTGCCCATCCAGCCAAACATCCAATCAATTATCACCTTTAATAAGGGATCATTCATTTTCCTCAACACCAGAGAATTTATTCATGGACCGAAGCCAAAGAGGATTTCAACACAGGGAAAAAAAAAAGTCTCAGTTTTTGCAAACACAGCACTAAAAGAGGCTACACACTTTCCGCAATCCTCGGTCTCCTCCTCCTTGCCCTCCTTTCTACTGTTTGCCAAAGCTTTTCCCAGTCACTCCATCATACAATCGGAAGACATAAATCACATGTGAAAGCATACAGAGCAGCAGAGGGCAGGGCATGATGGCTCGAGGCGCTCAGAGGACAGGGGAGCAGAGCAGCTGTGGTTAAACACCAGGGCTCTAACAAACACACACACGAATGAAAAAAACTGTATCTTATTGCACTTGTTAGGAGGATGTTTCATTCCTGAACATCCCGCTAGCTAAAGCATTAAAGGATACGGATGGTGTTATTTTACGTTTTTATTCTTATCATCAATCCCCCTGAGGAGACTAAAAGTAACAATAGATCTATCCTACTAACAAGCATTGTCTCTGCAGCCACAGCTTGACATTACTTATGCTTCGATGTGATAAACGTCTGGATTAAAAAGACAAAATAAAGCCAAATGGTTGCATTAGGTGGAGTGTTCCTTCACGCTCTGTTTTGTCTCAGCAGCTGGAGGGACGTGTTGGTGGCTGTGTTTGACTGACAGTCGCCTGCAGGCTTAGCTCTGGTACCAGGGGGAACCACAGACTAAGTAAAAAACTTGCGCTGTAGCTTACAAGCCATGAGCAGACATTGCTCCGTCAGTGGTGCTGAGGAGTGAGGAGCCACACCAGCATCTAACCGGACCAAAGTGACACTCTGCAGGTATGTTTACATGCTGTTGGATGTGCTACAGCTGAGCCTGCAAATTGATGTTAGCGGTGTACATTTCCCCGGTTCAGGATGTGTGTCCACGTTTGGAAGCCAGTGTGGACTGTTACTCAAAGTCTGTGTTGTGTCGCAGGCTGATGGCTCTCAGGCAGCAGGACCATCTGCTCCGCCTATAATAGAATGGTGATTTTGCTGCTTTATGAAAATACGGTTTAAAATTTAACAATTTGATCGGCTGTATGTGGACGGTTAACTAATGGTTCTCCATTGAATTCATGCAAAGACAGGGGGTGCCATCATGAAACCAAAAATAGCATTTCACTGCTGAAGAACACATGGAAACATCAGCATTCATGAACTGGTTGTACTTTGAACTGCCACTGTTTTCCAGAGAGAAGAATATCACACCTTTACTTAAGTGAAAATGATAAACATGATTACTTCAACCCTGAGGCGACCCCGCGAAAAGTGGAAACCAACCAACATCCTTACTCTGATAGTCAGAGCCTGAAGGATGCAGTTTGCGGATGCAGAGATGGAGTGAGGAAAATTAGTTCATGGATAAAAGACACAATCAAACAGTGGCACTGAAGGTGTGTATACTTACAGTACAGTCCCAGGGCTTGGCAAGCAGAGAGGAAAAAGAGAAAACACAGTGAATATGAGAGGAGGAGAGAGTGTGGGAGGAGTACAAAGAGACACAGTGACTGGAAGCATCACAACAGAAGAGAAAAGGAGGGAAGACCAGTGGAGTCTCTAGTTTAGCCTTAATCTGTTCATGCGAAACCAGAGGGGCTGAGAATGAGTCACCATGTCGACACGAGAACATCTGTTTAAAATCACAGCGAGGGAGACGCGAGAGGAGAGAGCGGGAGGAGAGGAGGAGAGAAAGAGAGAGCGGACAGAAAGAGAGAGACAAAAGAGGATCTGAGAGGAGGACTCAGAGCTACGCATGAAAAGACACGTCCACGCCGCTGCTTTACTCAAAGAGCCAAAGAGAACAAGACGGCGCGCCTCACTTCTCTACCTGTCTCAGCTTTCGTTGTTTAAAGCAGGGAAGCACGGGATCTGTTGATTTGATTGATCTGTTAACTGATTGATCGTTCAGTTTCTGAAATGCTGATGTTCGTCCAACCAGCAGTCCAACGCTGAAGGACAATTCACTCACAGTGATATGAGGACGAGCTGTAAGAACCAGGACATTTTTGCATGTCAAACAATTAACCAATGATCAAAATGGGCCAAAACTGCTGCTGATTCATTCCTGCTTCTCTTCTGCTAAAAACCAACTGATGATTTTCAAGATTATTTTGTATGAAAGGCTGAAAAATGTCATGAAGCATGAAGCACTTTGGATCTTAAATATTAACTGCTCTCTTTTACTGATACTCTCTGATAAAGTAAGACTAGATCTGTAAAAATCTCCTGACCGAGACAGACTGCAATAACAATGAGACATAAGACTTGTGAGAAACGGCCACAAAACCAGGTTGTGGCACCTTAAAACCACCGAAGAGCTGCGCTAAACCATAAAAATAGCTACGACAAATCCAAAACAATACAACGTTGGCAGCCATGTTGCTCATACTTCCCAGTATGGACAGCTGAGAGGTGATGGTGATGCATCAGCTATGCTAATGTCATTGCAGGTGGGGGGTATTACAAGGCCTGCAGAGCATCTGGAGCGGGGTCTAGTTTGAACGGGCTGTCCCCCCCTCGACTATTAAATGTAATGGGAGGCCAGAGGACTAACGGAAACTTGATCTAACGGTGGATGATTAATGGGACCCAGTTGGTGTGTGTGTTTGTACTCTAGTACAACACAACCACATGTGATGTATGGGTCTACAAACTGGGGATCCACGTGCAGGTGTGTGTATGTGTGTGTAGCTCATTGATAAATGGCCGGTGGAATAAATCAGGACCATATTCACTCTCTCGCTCTCTTTCACCTTTCCGCTTTCTCTTTCTTGTTCTCCCCTCTCTCCATATTTCAATCTCGGTAACGCACACACACACACACACACACACACACACACACACACACACACAAATCACACAGAGGGAGAGCTCCATGTTAGCTTGAATAATAATGGGAGCAGAAACCCGTCTGACAGGAAAGGAATAAATAAGTCTTATAGTCCAGGAGGTTAATTCTTGTCAGACGGATACAATTCTGCAACAGCTCTGTGGCACTTCAAAAAGAAAGGCCCCAGGCTGTGTGTGTGTGTGTGTGTGTGTGTGTGTGTGTGCGTGAATATGTGTGTACACCTATGCTAGAAGCCTCCAGTTGCCTGCTTTGAGTGAGTGAATGTGTGTTCCTTTGTCAGCACAAGTGAGCGTAAGTGTTTTGAGTTTGCCTGTATTTCAAGGAGAGAGAAATATAAAAGAGGAGAGGCTGAGAGTTTGTGTTGCACGACGCCACACTTCTCATATGGGCGCTTTATGCGATTATGTTCAAGGGTGACGGGCTGTCCGTACTGCGTCTCTGAGCGTTGGAGTCCTTCACTCCACTTTGGCTGTTCAAGTAGGGCTGAGGTCTCGAGTCAAGTGTGACAAACAGCTTCAGGGGAGAAGCACTGGATTGTTTGAATGAGACACCTGAAATAAGGCCATGAGGGTCATGAACAACTGTGAGTGAGTGTAATCAAAGATTTGCTTCCCTTCCACACACGAAACGCTTGCACGTGTTTCATACACAAATAGGAAGCAAAAATGATTCTTTGGCTGATTTTAGGAATTCAGGTTTGTTCTTCGGTGAAGCACTTTCCGACAAGAGGGCAGTCTGCATCGATGCGCTTCGGCTCTATCCTTTGTTTCATATTTGAGTGGTACTGACTTTCAGTTTGAGAGACGCGTTTCAGGCTGTTGATATATGTTGAAAAACACGAACTAACCATCAAATGCATTTAGCAAGAAAGAAACAGGACGAGAAACCTCAAAAAGCAAACAAAGCCGACATCAGAAGAATTCACGTCCACAGTCGTGTCCACGCAGAAGCGCCCTGCTTTCACTGAGCCGGCGTGTTTTCTTACCTGCTGGGTTGGAGAAGTCGAGGACGCTGGTGGCCGGCTGCAGCAGGTCGGGGCTGCTGGACGACAGGTTGCCAGGGATGGGCATGATGGCCACGCTGTGACGACACTGCTTGGTGCCCACAATGCTGTCGTCCTGAGACTGACCCATGCCACCATCACTAGGAAGGAAAGCAAGAAAGAGGAGGGGGTGAAGGTTGGAGTGGGGGAAAGGAGGGGTGGTATAACAAGAAAAAATGAAACCGGAAAATTAGATTTCCTCCATCGAAGACTAACTTAATGTTCTAAAATGAATTTTCAGCTTTGATTTTGCAGCAGTAGACATTGTCTGAATGTTTTTTTTTCCCTTTTGTTTTATGAGTTTTAAGCACAAGTATTAGAATGAGAAACTAGAAAAGTGCGATACTCATAACGCTGTGGGGAAAAAAAAAATCAAGAGATTTAATCAAAATGTCTACTCTTGCAGAATGACAACACAAAATATCAATATCACTAGATTTGTCTTTTAATATGCAGCAGTGACACAGCTGAAATTCATCCATGAGGTTTCATGAATGGCAGGAACTGATAAGGAGCATTCACAGATAGACACACACAAGTTCACCAAACACACACACACACACACACACGAGCCAATGAGACAGGTGTACACGAGCTAACAGACACACACACACACACAAGCATTGCAAACAGCGGAGCACCGTATGAAAAGAAATGATACGTAATGAGGATTTTAGCTCATTTAGATGTTTTCCCGTGTCTTTGCAGTGTGTGTGTGTGTGTGTGTGTGTGTGTGAGTGTGTGAGTGCAGCAGTCGGTCACATTATGCTGCTAAACTGGACTTGAGAGACAGCCGCCTTTCCTACGTGGCTCCCCAGCTTCCGCTCAGGGATATGCAAACATCAACCTTTACATTAATGGTCTCATTAGACTGCCTGGATGTGCATACATGTGATGGAAATGGCAACTCTTGTGAGAGACAGCCGCAGACAGACAGGCAGCCAATGGCCCTGCCTCAAATGATAAATGTGGGTTCCTGAAGGTTGGATAACTCTTTCTTAAACAGCTGTGGCGGCTTTCAGCCTAACCGAGGTTCCCGCAGGGTTTATCAAGACAGATTTGAACGTTTTAATGCTGAATAGAACGCAAGTTAATACCTGTTTCACTTTCATACTGGCCGAAGTAATAAAAGCATGAAGGAAAACCAGTGGGGATGATATAACCTGGCATTATTTACCATTATATCCCACTTTCTTCAGTACTTCCCAGCGGCATGCAATGATAATTTCCAATCATACTGTGAGTCAGATTAGAAACATTTCACAACTAGCATGACTGGGCTTTCTGAGGCCTGTTCTTTGAAGGAAACTGAAGTAAAGACTTTTCAAGACCTGCAGATGCCCCATCATAGGAGCAGAGTAACAGAAGAGGGAAGCAATATGAGCTGATATCGGCACTTCAATGTTGTGAGGATTTATATATTCAAATAGTTTGAGTGACAGTCTGTAATCAAGCGTCTGAGACAGAGAGTTCATCTCATCCTGCCTGCATACTAACGGCAGCTTCCCTCTAGCTGTGTGTGTCTGTACAGTATGTCCTGAACACGATGCAGTAATGCAGGGCTTCCGCCAACACAGCCGAGTGCTGCCGTAGCAAAGCCTCTGTGATCTTCAAGTCACCAGTCGATAAGTACTGCACCGACAAGATGGAAGCAAGAGGGGAAGGAAGAGGTGAAGAAAAGACAGGACAGGAAATACAGACATGAAATGAAGAGAAAGGGAAAAGAAATGGAAAAGAAACATGTCGAATAAAGACAAAGGGCGTAACAGTTAAAGTGAGACAGCTCAAATTAGACTTCTCACTTTGGTCGCTCTGAGCATCAAGTCTAATAATATTCATGCTTTAACTGATGCAGGTCAAGACAGACATAATTACAGCTGATGATGAAGAATGTGACACTCAGAGAAGCCCGACTGCCACCTACAGCAGTCCTGCATTCTGAACCACAGGTAGTCCTGCAATCTAAATAATTTTGCTTTTAAAGACTAATTTGTCAGCTGCATATAATGAGAGTCCATTAAATGCGGCGTTGACACAGAAAAAGCATAAAAGCAAGTTTCTCAAGCATGGAAGTTTTTATGCGTACAGGTATTTATCTGAGTCACTTAAGGCCCAGGTGTGCCGTCTGTTCAACATTAAGAAAGCCAAACCACCTGCAGCCGATAACACTGCATTAAACCAAAGCCTCCCTGATGTTTCATTGATGGCAGGATACAGCACATCTGGTGGAATAACAGAACGTCTAAGACTGACGGCAGGAAGAAGTGGTGACCACAAATTTAAGTGGAGAGTCTGAATGAGAAAACAAAGAGAAAGAACACGTTCGACCCTGCTTAAAAGTGCGTGTTAAAGGAATTAGCATGAAATCTATAAATGCAGTCGTTGCTGAAGGTCAGTGGTGCTGTGTGTGTGTGTTTGTGTGTGTGTGTGTGCGTGTGTGTGTGTGTGGCAGCCTGCTGTGTGCAGGTCTGCAGATGAGCACTGAATCAAATGGCTAGAGGATGGGGAGTTACGCAAGAGGTCTTACCCAAACAGGCCCCTGAAGCAGCGGAGACAAACGGGAAAAGAGACGACATTGAAAAGCGTGAAAAAGAAAACGAAAACAAGCCCAAAAAACAGAAGCAGAGCTCCGCCGAAGTGAATCAGCAGCGCAAGTGCAGCAGAGCGACGAGGCCCACACACTTAAAACGGCACAAACACACATGTCGGCTGACAGAATACACAGCAGCTAAAGTTCGGACGCACTGACAGGTTTGCTGAAATAAATAAGCAGAAAAAATGTCAGGAGCAGCTTTTGAACGCCAGCATCGATTCACACAGAGCACATGACAGGAAACTGAAGGATCTGTGAGGGAATCCAACTCCACTATTTGACCTGTTTTTACAAAACATACTAGTGAGATGATCTGCAGCAGGAAGGAAATGAAGATTACATCATCAGAAGAAATAAGAAAGAAAACAGAATTATTAACTGTGACTTTGACCACACAAAACATGCAAGTACAGGAATGAACTGCATCACTTGTACCTGGAAAGACAAAATGTTTTATCGAGCAATAAATCAATCAATCAAGCATAAAAGTTAAAGCCTGGTTTTTAAAGCTGCTCTTGTGATGGTACCTGAGGAAGACAGAAAGAGTCAAAACTCGGTTCTTAATGATTCAGTTGTTGGTTTTTGACAGTCACACCTTTCTGTAACACGTCAGCTGAGAAATGGCACATGTACAGCGACGTTCAATGTTCCTGTAAAAGTAAATACTGCTGTCGGTCTTGTGGTTGCGCCATTCTGTTGACCTCCTACTGCAGGTGGGGCTCTTTTAATTTAACAACACTGACTTTTAAAAGTCTTCACACGTCTGTAAAATGTGTTAAAGAAAATTAATATTAGCGCCACTTTTTTCCGTTTTCACGACTAACAGCACGCCTTCACGACAGCTCATTAAAATGACGTTTGTCCCAGCGTTGCCATACGCCTTTTCAATGACGTGTATCCGAAATGTTCTGGTTTGTAAAACACAGTGGAAAACAAGGCAGAGCCCTGAACCTGTCCCTTATGGAGTCTTACAAGTTCAGTTTATGATCAGCTCCAGGTTAATGGTCTATTACGCTATTAGAGAGCAACTCAGTGCACCAATTATTTGAAATTGGTAGGTGGCGGCCTTTTGACCAGAGCATTTCCACTCATGTCATCACAGACATTACTGACTTATAATCTACAGTAGATATAGTAGTCCCTATTTTACATACATGAAAGCTTCGTGCAGCAGTCGAGCAGTAAGATGCTGACGTCTTGTAGGCTGAACGCTGAGATGCACAAACACTCAATAACAGAATAGTTATGGTGATTGCATCATGATTTAAGGCATGTAACTGTATCACAAAGAGGTAGAGAGGCTGGAAACGGCATCATGGGAGATGGGGTTACTATTTTATTGCCATCTCACTAAATCACCTCAGACTTCTGAGACAAACTGACTAAAGGCTAAAACCTCTGTCTATTGCTTTCCAATCTCTGGAATGTAAATCACCTGGGTTGGTCAATGTGGGATGTGTGTAAAGGTGCATGCGCAGGCCCGGACACCTTCATTTGGCAGAAAAACGACTTGTTTATTGCCAGTGTGTCCTTGTCATATAAAATCCTTGTCTGACGTGGAGCACAATGTCAGCCAAGAACAGGAAGAAGCCGCAGCAGCAGCAGCGACGGCGGGTTTGTCTATCAACGCAAGCTGGGCAAGGGCTACTGAATAGGATTTTAAATTGTTAAACAAGGCTATGGCTTGATTTAAAATATCTGAAATTTGTTTAAGGAGTGAGCCAAAGCATTTAAATGTGGCCTTTGTGTGAATGACTGTTTCATATCAACAGGAGTCACAAGTTTCATCCTTGTGAGAGCTAATGTGTCCTTACCAGTGAGTCCAGTGCGTGTGTGTGTGTGGGCATACTTAAAACTGCACGGTATCTTAAATTACATTGTCCTCAGTGCAGTCTGTACGTTTGGTAGACATGCACGCACACACACACACACACACACACACACGCCCAGTACACTTTACAGTGTAGCCTCCCTTCAAATTTTCATTTGAAACAGGCACAGATGAATCCTGATTGACCCAAATCACCCGTCTCATCTCCATCCTCATCTGCAGCCCCTTTAATCAGCCATCAATTCCTTTGAACCAAAGAGTGGTTTGAATGGTGCCGACCAGCAAAATAAAAAGCAATGAAGACCCTTGTTTGGTCGATAAATAGAACGCGGCGGAGAGCCTTTGGAAGCCGCGCGCCGAGTCAGATCAATGGCCGTGTGATAGCGTGTGTTGCGTTTTGAGACAGAGCACAATCAGTTTTCATGCAAACTGTGTGGCTTTGTGGGCATAATCACTGCAGGGCTGGAAACTGAGAGTGGAGACAGTGAGGGAGAGGAGTGAGGGGACACGCGTGACAGCGACTGTGTGAGTTTAGAGCGCGCGAGAGCCGTGCTGACGGTTAGCTCTGTAATTAACAGGGCGAGAGCGGCGTCCTCCCTCTCACACACTGACACAGTATGGAGTTTAATGAGGCCTGGAGAGGCATGAAATGATGAAATGAAATCAAGCCTGTATCAGCACGTTACGGGTGGAATATTGAATATGAGCCTCCGTCTGCACGATTGCTTTCAATGGCTCCAGATGCTGCAAGTGCAATGGACGGTTATGGGTGACAACGACAATGGTTATTTGATGATGATGATTATTATTATGATGCCTTTTATGTTTTTTTGTGATTTGGCTGCAACCTTTCGACATTACAGCAGCTGAAGATAAGAGTATTGCAACCACCAGGAAGAGTGGAGAGTGCAGAAGAAAATAATTTCAGAGCGATGTTCAGAGGGTGAAATGGGATGAAACTTGCATATGATTCCTTATTTCTGTGTAGCACCAGGTAACCGCAGGTAGTCGGGTGAAATCTCTCCATTTTGCTGCTCGTACGAGCCGCGAGAGGATGTGCTTCTCTGTCACTTTCTGAGGTGGTTCAATTCAGTCACAAAGCTAGAAGCTTAGATTTCTGCTCACGCCTCCAATATTTTCTGTCTGCAGATGGTCACAGCTCGCTACAATACTGATGCACAGACAGCAGGCTGATCCAGGCAGAGACTGAGGGACGGTATTCACGGAAGGTAAATCCACCTGAACTAATCTTCTGTTGTCCCAGATGCCATGCCTGATCAGTGGAGGAGATTTAATGATATATACTTTCAATCAATGTCCTTCTGCCTGCTCTTCTTGTATATGTGCAAAGTTTCAATGATACATTTAAATTGGAATATTACTAACAATAATTTTAGTCCCGTTTAAGATCTTCCTGCGTGCAGACAGACAGCAGCGTCGCATTACTCCTCTTACCTGAATGGTTTGGGTGGCAGTATACTGAAGCGCGTCTTCTCCAGCATCTTCCTGATCTTGTTCCGTCCTCCTGACACAGTGTTGGCCTTCATTTTCCTGGTGCTCTTGTGGTCTGTGGGGAACTCCATGTCTCCAGGAAGGTCGGGGATGGAGAAGCGATTGCCTTTTTTCTCCTGGATTTTGGGAATGTGAGGGCCGCCGTTCTTCTTCTCGTGCACGATCCTGCTGAGGAGTTCTTTGAAGACTGGATGGGTGGAGGCACAGAGAGAGGAGGAGGAGGAGGAGGAGGAGGATTAGTCGTCATCTACAATTATTAGAACTGATACGAATCGAAGCAGATTGCGCTCTATGTGTACAATTGCTCACCAAATATGTTGGTTTTGACGGTGAGAGAGAGGTGCGTGTTATTTCTGAGGATGTCAACAGCTTTGGAGACGGAGATGTTCTCAAAGTTCTGACCGTTGATCTCCATGATCTGAAACAAGACAGATGAAATGACAAAATTAGAGCAGGACTGAAGTACACACACACAGGCAGATGGGCAGGTATTTGCCCAGTAAATAAATATCGAATTTCCCTCAAAAAAGCAAACTTTTAGGTTACCCACAACTGAAATCTGTAACGCATTAGTTGTTCTGTTGCGCCTCGCACTCAGCCAGACTCAGCATATCTGTGAGCAGTTTACTGAATGCAAAGGGTGAACAATGTGGTTACCACGTTGCTCTTCAAACGACACGAAAAGGGAAGCACGCAGTGCAGTGTGACTGCTGGTTAGCTTGATTTGATCACGGTTGTTTCGTGTCATGTTCAGACAAGATAAGTCAGAAAACGCGCTACAGATAGAAATAGAGAAAAAAAGACCTCGACCAAAGACAATAAATAGGAATGAAATGTGTGAGTGCAGTCATCAGACAATAATTCTGATGAATCACTATCACCAGCTCTCATGTTCAACGGATTTCAGTTTAGCAAATATAATTGTTTTTTTCAAATAAAAGTCGCCTCTGGTCAAAACTTGGTAGCTGGATGCATACGTGATGTTTCAGATGTTTCTCTAAAGCTGGAGTTCAAGCTTCCACTTCCAGCTGAGCCCAGCCGAGAAGGAAAGTCCTCGTTCACCTCCCTGATAAAAGCTCCTCTTATCGTAAAGCTGCTCCAAACAGCTTCCCAGCGTCTACCTCTGCAGTCTATGAGTTCTCTGGACTTGGTTTTTGCTCACAATGGGACTCTACAGAGGCAAGTGTGTGCTGCTCTAACTATCTTGCCACCAAAACTTGGCACAGTTGAGGACATCTCACAGTCAAGAATGATCAAGTAAACACAGATCTAAGCTCAATACTCCGGCTCCTGAAGCCACTTGCTATGTGCTGTTTAAATGCTCTCTATAAAAAACTAAAAAGCATGAAGGCCACTCTCATTATTTAAAAAGCACAGGCAGTTGGTAGTACACTCTGTATTTTACCACATGATAAGGCACTGTGTCATCTCACCTGATCTCCCCGCTTCAGTCCAGCCTCTGCGGCCTTGCTCCCTGCTTCCACCGACTCAACAAAGATGCCGAATCCTCTCTCGCTGCCGCCCTGCACGCTGAAGTAGAGCGGCGACTCCCTGGACGCCTTCTGCAGAGTGATCTGTCTCCACTTAGCCTTGGCTGCGCACGCTATGTTCAGCAGCCGCAAATGGCCCTTCATTTTCTGAGGAGGAGTGAAAAATGGGAAAATGATGAGCCTGAACGGTCTTGGATGTAAATTAGCCTTTGTCTGTGTGCGATGTAGATTTGCAATGAGAAACAACTCGCAGACGTAATTACGTGCGAATGCTCGGATCTGATTTAAAACCAGCCGTTTTTGCATAAGAAAATAAATGATAACACAATAATGGTTTGATCTGAGCTGCTATTCTGACGAGACAGTCAAGTCTTTGGGGACTCTTCAACTGAACTGAGTAAAAAGAGACAAAATAAAAGACGAACTCGAATGCACTGAAGTGAAAACTAATTTTGGATTGACGTTGGATCTTACTGTCGCTTCTAGATGTTTCTCAAAGTCCTCCAGGAAGTGTGTCATGGCCGGGTCGCCCTCAAAGTCATTGAAGTGGTTGTTGACCCACAGCAGCACTATTCTTGTGACCTGTAAAGACAAATGAGAGCTTTGTTCAGTGGAGACACCAAACGGACACCTCAGCTCCTGTAGCAACACATGCTGACCCTCCAGTTCTTGCACGGTTTGAGTGTGAGCTGCTTTGACGAGTCATTTGCAGAGCGCTCTTGCAGAATGCTTATGCTGTAGGTGTTGGGTCAGAGGTCATACTTAACCACCTTGCAGGACCTCTGCAGTGCCTCAGGGACACTTTAGCAGGCTAAACGCTTGGCAGCATGAGCGCTTTATGTGCAGTCGTCCGTATTCCCTGTGTTACCGTGCTGTCAAATGCTGCCCTTATCAAAATTTCTCAGTTACATTTAATGGGTAAGTGAGTATTACTAACTTACTCCAACAAAATGTAGCCCAATGGTCAGATTTCTGGGTTTTTTTTTTTGTTTTTTTCAGTCCAATTATGGATCTGTCTATATTTTGTGAAAACAAACAAACAAACAGCCTTAAGTAGCGAGCAAAACATCTGAAACAGCAGGGAGGCTAAATAATGACCCTAAGCATGGCTGCAGAAAAAATGCTTCACCGCTGGCTTACTGCTTAATTTCGTGCCGCAATAATTAGAAGAAAACCCTTAAGAAAAGGGCATTCGTAAACAGTTATTCCTTCAAATTTACACCGGCGGTAACATTGTTCCAACCTTTGCGAAAGGTCAGAGCAGCAACCGATAAATCAACACAGAGCATCAATCAATGCCCACTTTCTTCTCTCGCTTTCCTTTCTCAGGCCATCTCTCCCCCTTTCTTTCCACATTCCGTTACTTTCTCCCTGCTCCTTCTGTATGGGATTAGATCCTGTTTAACGGAGCTGAAGATTATAAGCCTGAATGACAACCACATAAAGACTATTGACAGTACAAGACTAATCTTAGGTTAAAGCGGTTATGGACAATGGGCGTCTCAGGCATGAACAAATCACGGCTGGGCTCAAGGACAGCTGAGCTGGCTGAACTTGTATTGATCGGCATGTGAGCGGGACAACATGTGAATTTCCATTAACATGCATGAATACGAAACATTAGGAGTGCTGATAGAAGCATAAGGGCCGTCATTAATTTCTGCACATGTAAAACAGTACAGAACGTACAGGTATTAACAGTTTTGACTTATGTGTATGTGAACTCCACACTGATGTCCTGCACCATTTACTTACATTCCCACGCCAGCCAACTGACCCACTTGACCTTTTCTTTACACAACACACACAAACTCAGAAGTACAGACGTGCATACAGATCTTGCAGGTCCACACACACACATTTCCACACATTTTGCTTTATTACTCTTCACACATGCAGACACACTCATACCCCAAACTACCAAAACCAGATGACCACATGCACATGAACTCACCGTGTCCCGGAGGCTGTCCACCTGGAACCACTCCAGCAGTTTCTTGCCGACCTCCATAGGATTTGACAGGAAGGTCCTGTAGGTCAGCAGGAAGTCCTCGATGTAGGTGGGGTCCACGACAGACGGTTCCTCCACCAGGTGCATGATCAGACGCTCCGGGGTTCCCTGGGGTGAAAAACATATACGCACACACACGTAAGGATGCACAAAAAAAAGTAAATGTAAGACAGCTGCAATAACACCAGGGCTCTTACTATAATCAATTCAATACAGACATACACAACACCACACAAGCATGCAAAATGCAGCAGTACGCACACACACACGCACGCACGCATGCACACACGCACACACACACACACACACACACCAAATTGAATGAATTATGTCGACATTAATCATAAAAGTGACAAGGACATGAACTATAAAGATGCAGCTATTGAACTGAGCTGTCAGTCACCCATCAATGAAACACAGACAAACACTCTCTCTATCTCTCTCTCTCTCTCAAACACACACACACACACACACACACACACACACACACACACACACACACAGAATAGCTCTACTCTACTACAAGAGCTCACTTGACTTTTTCTTGCTGAGGTACATCTTTATCACAAGACCAAATCTAAATGGATTATTCGGGACAAACTGTTTTATTTCTTTGTTTAGATCTTTTCATTTGTATCCACGAGCAGCAGACACGCGACGTCCGAGACACATGAACTCGACTCCTCTGGTTTCAGCGAGTTTGTTAGTGTTATTAGAGCAGATGTTTCGGGGGGAAACGATTCTTTTGACAGGGAACAGAAACTAGAAAGGCATCCACTTTTGTCTGACACAAAAAGAACAAAGCCAAAAACAGAAGCGGAAATGCTAACACTTGTGAATTGACTCATCTCCACTGGATGTGCTTTTGGAGCCAACAGCCTTCCTCGGAGCAGTGGCCAAGAGAATCATTCAGGCCCATTATCCAATCAATACCTGGCTGCCTCTGGAGGCTCGGGAGAAGGATCAAAAGGCCTTGGAGCGCTTTGCAATGTAGCGTACAAGAAAATGCTCCAGCAAACACTAATAGTGCTAACGGTGCCTCGAAGCAACCAACAAAGAACACCGAGTGGCTGCCCTGGCGTTTTTGCAAGATACTGTATATGAGGGCACTATTGATTCGAAATGAGGTGGTGCTCAAATCAATTCGAGGCATTTCACTGTATCTAGTAGATAATAATGAAGAAAACAAAAAGCAAAGGGTGATTGTGAACTTGTTTTTTGTCATTTTAGAAGTTAGTCATGCTAACCCAAACTTAGAGTGAAATCAAACAATCCTGTTGGCTTAACCTTGGACACTGAACCTTAAATGTCACAAAGTCAAATGTTTTTCTATATTGAGTCAGTTACCAGAGGTTGAGTTCACTTTTGCAATCCATCACCCCTGCTTTTTTCATCCACAGTGGATTTACCTCATAGAGATACTAATAGCTTATTACTTTGCTGATCTTTGTCAGAGGTTGGGGTCAGACACAGAAACCTCCGGGTCTAGAAGACTCTCAGTGGACACTTCAGAACAGCCAAACGCTTTCTCGAAACCGTGGTCGAACTTCTGTTCCTTCAAATCTAACAACGCAGCACTCGAAACACATAAAATCACTAACCTTGATGACAATGTGTCCCTTCCTGGTCCCGCTGCGGTCAAGCTCGCGGTGCTCCTTCACCATCACGATCTCCCCTTCCTCCTCCACCTTGTGCGTGTTCTTCTCCACATGGTTGAGGATGCGCCAGTAGTCCTCCTGGGCGATGCAGACGAACTGGTCGAGGATGACATGGGGAAAGCGGGTGAACTTGTAGAAGAGCAAAACGTTGCTCTGCACCACAGTCGGGAACTCAAACAACAGCACAGAAGAAGCATGATGGCGGGCAGAGAGAGGCATGGGAGGGACGGATGGACGAAGGAGGGAAGGTCAAACAGCGCTACTTCTCACTCTAAACTCGATTAAGTAAGTACCTACGGTGGTCCAAAATCCTCTCAGCCTTTTGCAGAAGCATCCTTCACTTCAATTTTGACACTGGAGCTAAACTAGCTTCCCATTCTCTCACACTGAACAGAAAGTGCCTCACAGGATTTGTCACTATCCTACAGCACTGTCACTCGCTGCGTTTCCCCTCACCAAATCGTTAATTTCTGCATTTGCCTCGCTGAGCCCTACCTCTGCAAGTTCCTCTGCATCTGAAGACAGGAAATGAGGCGTGCAGTGGAGGAACCGGACAGTGTGAACAGAAGTTACCACAATTACATGCAACACTTCTTTTACCTCTGTAAAGTCATTAACATAACATGCCTGCTCTATATTAAGACTGTCTCTCTGTGAGAAACCTGCAAGGCTATGATAACGTACAACAGACCCGTGACTTCACAGACAACCAAGACTCTTTAAAGGTACACAAGACATGCTATGATAATTTTACAAATGTCAACTTTTGTAATAAACAAAAGAAAGGTAAAAATGAAAATCTTGACATTCAGATGTGCCATTGCTTAGTTGTGGTCACAAACTTCCATGCTGAAGTCAAAAGAAGAAATCAAGAAAATACGTAACTTTGCAATTCTTGCACTCTGACACACATTTTTGCAAAATAAAGAAAAGGCCGCGCAAAGTTAAACGGGAAGCAGTTCAACTCAGCAATGTTGTAACAGACAGAACATTCATGGTGGCATCTTGTGAAACATGCTTCCAGGTGTCATTGCCCGACTCTTCTGTTCTTGCTCGCTAAATAAATTCAACTTTATTTCTAGCTACACCCTGACAAACCCTCTGAAGTCTGCCATGCATGAGACCGAGCAATGTTTGCTTTTAAGCTGAAATGCTATCAACAGGTTGTCACGTCATCC
Organism: Chaetodon auriga; assembly: GCF_051107435.1. NCBI lineage: Eukaryota > Metazoa > Chordata > Actinopteri > Chaetodontiformes > Chaetodontidae > Chaetodon > Chaetodon auriga. The sequence continues at coordinate 7,111,906 of NC_135088.1, forward strand.
AATCACGAGCGAGAAAAAACCTTTTTGTCTTAATCAGTCTCCCCTACCTGACAGTCGTCCCCCTTGGTGCGAACCTCTCCATTCATGTACTGTTTGTCCAGTGAGGGTGAGATGCCAAAACTGTTGCCCATGCAAAGAGTCTCCGCTCTTCCCTCTGGATGGCTGATCTCCACTGCCCCGTTCAGGATAACATACCAGAGGTCCAGCTGCGGGAATCAAACATGCAACGTCATTTATTGTTATAATGCTAATATTAATGCTGGATCTTATTGCTTTTCATTCATGCCCTTTTCCACAGCTAAGGTAGTACACTGTACATCCATGTGTGCTTACCATCCTGCGTTTAAGCTACTCTTGCAGTACAACTGGGGTTGGCACACAAGCAGCAAAGTCAAATATATAATGGTTTGTCTGCGCATCAGCAATCATTAACATCACTTGGCAGAGTTTTATCTTAAATCTTTGGATTTCAAAGAGCACACTGGATGTCACTGCGCAGGAATGACTGTTAAAATGGCGATATGTTCCCAGCTGACATTTAGTATATTGTGAGCATAATGTGCGGTGTGTGAGGTATAAGCATGGTGCTGAAGAGGCATTGTGGCTCCAGCGGTGGCTTTTGAAAAAGGAAATGCTAGCAGGCATAATATAACAAGCCATTCATCCCCGGTGTGAGCAGGCGGAGGGAGGGAGGGTGAACGAGCCCCGAGCTGCCTCCGAAACTAAAACTGATATTTCCTCCTCATTGCCTTTTCATTCCCTCACTGTTTCTCACCCAGCAAATCTCCAATTCTCTCACTTTCTCTCCCCATCAGCTACTCCTTCTTCCAGTCAGCCTCTCGTGCTCCTTATCTCTCAGCAATGATGAAATGGTAATAAGTAAGGTGAGGTGAGGTAACCAACCACATATACACTGAACATAAGGCTATTCTCATAATGTCTGCATAAATCTAATACATCTCATATATTTGATGAATGTCTATCATGACTATTTATGCCAGCCTGTGAAGGCAGGCAAACTATTATTTGTCAACTTCTTATTCTTCAAATAAAACGTTGAGTTAAGAAACTTTAGCTGGTTTCACTCCTCCTGTAACTGACAGTCCCTTGCTGGCTCCCTCCACTTCCATTTTCCCTTCCTTTCTGTCTTCTGAAGCACTTTACCTCTGTTTTTACGTCTGTCAGACCACTTTAGATTCTTTTTATTTTCCTTTCCCTCTCTCGCTCACTTAGCGGAGATGTGTTCACTTGTGAGAGGAGCCAAGTGCTTCTCTTTGACCTTCAACACAGAGTCCACAGAGAGACAGACAAAGCAGAGGAGACCCGTCCATCAGCCACACTCGACACAGATGCTACGGAAGCACGGGCACCTATACACACACTGCCTATCTGTGTGTGTGTGTGTGTATGTCTGTTTGTGTGTGTGAGCGGATAGTTGTCCTGCTGATGTGGAGTCCCGTCCTCCCCGAGCTTGGCGGCTGGCAGTTCATTGCCATTTATCACCCTGTCGCTTCCAATGCTGCTGTGTGCAACCAAACAGCCAAGACGGAGCTCGTGTTTCTCAGGCATGTAACTTAATTAATTAGCTGTGTAGCGGCTCAGGTGATTGACGGGGCTTTTACTCTGCAGTGACTTTGCACTGTGTGTGAGTTGGCTTTGGACAGGCTGGAAGACGGTGAGGACGTGTGTGTTTGCACACAGGGGAATGTGTCAGCACCTGTGTGGACTCTTTCAAACCCCAGTGTCAGTGGTTTTGGGTTTGGCTGTTTCTTCCATCTTTTCCTTTCTTTCACCTTTATATGCTTTTGCATGTTCACCCGTGTTGACCTCCTATGACTCCCTTCATGCTTAAGTGCATTTTTGTGTGTTTTTTGGAAGGTTATGTTGGTATTTTGCTGGCTACGGAAAGACAAATTTAAGATCTTTAACTGTAATTATATTAACAACCCAATTAAGAATCAGCAGGCCAGAAACACATCTTGTTTGTGAATAAATAAAGACAAACACTAATCTAAGCGTTCAGGGAATTCAGTGTAATTTTGTTAATGAAGCAGATACATTAGAAAAACAAAACATTTTAATTACCCCGTTTGTGAGAAATCTGTGAGGGACATGCAGCAAAAGAAGCCGCTAATGTGAAAAAACACTAACTCTAATTACTGCATGAGGGATATTCTTAATACTAAGACTTGTGAGTTTATTCATACCTCCTGTTTGTTGTGCAGTATGACCGTGCCGGCCTGCTCCACCACCTCAAACACCATGACGCTGCACAAGTCTCTGCGCACAGACATGGTCATGTTGGCGAAGGCAGGCAGCTGGTGCATGAACTCCAGTAGCTGCTCTGTTTGGCACAAAAAGGAAGAAGAGGAGAGAGGAAAGGAGTTAAACAGAAAGAAAAACAGTAACCTCTTGTGAAACATGCAAAGAGCATTTATTGATGTAACTTCCATCCAAAGCGATGCTTCTCAGGTCTGCAGGTGAAACACATTGATTTTCCACTGACAAACAGCAGCATTTCTAAAACAAACGCTGGACTTTTAAATGGTCCCTACTGCAAGCAAACCCCACTCAGAAATCAAACATCACATATAATAATATACACAGATCACAGGATACTTGAAGCTAACAAGCTAACAACCCCACTGTTGTTAGCCTGGCACAGTGCGTACCATCAGTGCTTAAGAGTTTCATGCGTGATGAGATGTTTTCACACTCTGTTCCTTCCCTACTGATCTGTCGACTTCTGTGCTGTGGCTGAGAACAGAGTGACCCAGCTCCAACCCGCACACTACGCAGCCTTTTATCCCCCCCGCTGTTATCGCCTCACTCATTTCCTGTCGTCCTCCTCGTCTCTGTCCCTCTTCCCTTTAGTCTTTTAAAAAGCTGGGTTAAACAGTCACAATGCTTTAAGCAATTATTTGTGTTTTAAAGTAGGAAATTAGTCAAATGGATGATTAAGCGTAAAACAAAAAGGGTCCATAAACACGGGTATTATTCTACCAGAATTTCTCCCGTTTGTCCGGAACACTGAAATCTTATAGCACATGTGTATCGGCATGTGCACTGACTAAAATGGCTCTTATAATATATACAATTTTTTTTTTTTTTTTCCAGTGTTCTACTTTATTGATTGTGCTCAATTTTGATTGTTTTCTGAGTCTCATCTTAAACCAGTTTAAACTTCAGTTTAACTGTTCAGGAAATTAGTCGTTGGACATCCTCCACTTACTTTCCACTGGTGTTGAACTCAAGTGAACTTTAGTGACAAAGAAAAATGTATTTATTTATTCATTTATATATGTAAGATACTATTGTGAGCCAGGGTTGAACTTTGGTTAGATACGTCCTCCTCTGTGAATGAGCTGAGTGGAGCCAGTCGGTGGTGAGGGCCATGAGAAGGCCAGCCTCCCAGCAGGCACACAGCAGGCCAGGCCTTTACAGCGCCTCTCAGTTCTCTGATGTGGTCACCTTCTCCTCCAAGACCCCACTGGGTCCCGCTAATGAGGTCGTCTCTCTGATTGCCTGCTTAAAAATATACACTGGAAGGGCACTGGTGTTTAGAGACCACTGCGAGGGGTCTTTTGTGCGAGGGGCTTGTGTATCTCCCCTGTGCTTACTGAATGATAGATGGTGTCTAAGGGCTGTGTTTCGTGTACATGAAGTCTAAAAATAGCAAGCGACAGTCCTCCTTGGCTAAGTGTGACATGCAGGCACGGACTCTGTCAGTGCCTCGTTTCTTGACAATGAAGTCGATTTCACTGAAATGAAGTGTGCTATGGGCTGTTTGCAGTCACGTGACGTTAATGGAGGGCAGGAAGTGAAAACTGCATTGGACGAGCTGGAGGAAAGTTCTTACTGTGCTAGTTTAGATGAAATTACAAGAGAAAGGTATAAACAGAAAATCAGATCATTTGCTGCTACTGAGGCTGCAGATATAACAAACTACCTGACAGAGACATCGACCTGACATCGTTCTACTCCAGAAATCAAATGAATCTATCACTTAGAATCCACAGACTTCGTCAATGACATCTAAAGTGAGCATAAAGACACATCAGATAGGAAAACAGGGCAGCAGAGAGTTCACTTACCAATGTCGTCGTCGTTGCGGTCGGCTGGGTCTTTTTCCAGACACTCTCGGACCAGGTCTCTGCCCAGAAGAGTGTCTGAAGCCCTCTCCAGGTCCTCGTCTTCCTCCTCCTCTTCCTCACTGTCCACCGCAGCCTCTGGAAGTCCGGACAGGTCCACATCTCCCAGCTCGCTCTCCGTGGCCTGGTGCAAAGACAGAGGAGAAGGTCGGTAACGATACGAGTGGAGAAGTCTGTGGAGAAGCCTTTGATAGTGGTATTCAGTGACAGGCAGCACAAAGCTGTGACATGACGGAGATTTGATTCAAAACATTATAAAATGAGGCTAAAGGGTATTTAGTAGCATTGCATGACGTTGGCACACAGATTCTATTAAATTATGGGGATGTATGTCAGTTATGGAATCAAACAGTATGCAGACTTTGGAGGCAATATGTCTTTCAGTAAATGAGTAATACCTGTAAAAATCTCCATGCTATTCGATACCCCCTCTAACTTTACAGCTCTATTACATTTCTCATTTATTTTCAGTGATGTCACACCTACACAACACACGAAGAATAACCTTGGAATGAGCAGCTGTACCTGTGACCCTGAGCTAACACCCTGACACCGAGTCCCAAACCAGAAAACGGAGGCGAACTGCCAAATATTTAAATCCAGCGGTAATAATTCATATTCCACCATATTTCCCCTGTGCGGGGCGGACAGATGGCTGGCAGAGTATGGTTCTAAAGGGGCACGGGGGTCTTGGGGTCAGGTGGGAATTGAACCGTCAACCGAGAGGTGAAAAGAGGAGCTCTCCTGTGGTAGTGGCAGCACTGCAGGCCATCTGTTACCGGGGCCCTTACAGGTCGGCGAAGGGAACCATCCAGAAAAACTGAGGCCTGATTTTTACCCGTTCTTTTACCTGTTTCAGTCCGTTTTTAATAACTGCATAATTTAACAGTGTGCTTGTTTGTTCATTTGTTTATTTATTTACTCATCATTTTCTTCTTATTGTATGATATTTGCTTATTACTGGGCAACAATTCTTACTGGCCACTTAGTTTATATATTTAGTTTTTTTCTGTGTAACAATGTCCATGCAGCTCTCTGAGATCTTGGAATAAAGAGCTAAATAAATATGAAAAAAGTATAAAAGTCCCAGTGACGTTACCTTGTAGGCACTAATATATAAGAGTAGAAAGCAGGAGTAGATCTGATTGTGATCAGTTGTTGTGGCTGGTGGGAAAAAGTTCATTTGCTGCCCTGAAAACTACCAGATGAACCCCCTGACCAACAATGTGATGGAGCTCCTGAGTTCTGTGCCGATTTGGTACCCGGCCAAAGGGTTTTATTGGTTCCTCTGAGGCAGGGGGATTAAGCTAACAGTCCATCCCGAGTTCAGGCACAGGTCCACTTTTGTTTTCATAAATTAGGTTGGTCAAGCTATTTAGAGGACTTTTAAAAACACACCAGCTGCTCAGCTCTGCCCTGTCCAGATACATTTAATTTGGCCTAAAACATAAGAACAAAGAAGCATGAAAATTCAGTCCAAATAAAACCCTGACTGACATGATAAATGAGGCAGAAACCAGCACACGAAAAACTCAAACCAAGCATCTCAACAGCAGCTTGTCCTGCACGCTCTTCTGCAGGATCAAACTGTATTTCTAATTTTGCTTCAGCTCCGATTTATTGATTCTTGGAGGACATTTGTTTCATGTATTCCTCAGGCCAGCAGTATTCAGTGCGAGACAAAGGCCAAGAGTGCAGTGGTGCTTTTTATTATTCCCAACAGAGAACACCTTTGTCGGATTGAGGCTATTATGGAGCTTATTAAATTCTTGCAGAAAAGGGGCCTTCGATTTAAACTTTGTTAGAAAATGGAGGCATTAAGGTAGGTGGAAAGAACAGAGGCGCAGCCCTGACAAAATAACACCTCGCTTTTCTTCTCACCCTCTGCCACTGACATATCTTTCAATGCTTTTGAGAGGCCCAATTCATTCAGCATGCAGGACGTGCCCTTTCAGTCCAAGTCCCCCGGTCTCAGAATGGAGGAGGACATTTCCTAGAGATGAGGGACATCAGATCTGCTCACAAACCCCCACATTTTTTTTTTTTTTTTTAACAATGCTGTGTCAGAACAACAGAGACAGAAAAGAGACAAAGAATGCATCAGAAGTTCAGGATAGACCCAAGAGATGAAGGACAAGAGGGAAAAGCACAGAAAAGAACAGTATAGAATAACAGAAGAATCGAGGGTGATTGACAGTGGAAGGATGTTAAGAAGGGAAAGGGCAGGAGGGAGGAATATGAGAGAGGAGGAGGAGGAGGCAGACGAAGATTGAAAAGTTAAGTGAAGAACTGTAAGAGAGAGAGAGAGAGTGGGGGAAAGAAGAGAACGAGCGGGAGACACCCGTAACAAAAACACCCTGTTGCACTGACGGCTGAGGACCACAGCTGACTGGAGGGTCAGCGCTTTAAGACAGCTGTAAACAAACACAGGTCCGGGTCAGCGGCGAGATGATGGGATCAGCTCCGTGTGATTAATATCTAATCTCAGGAGGAAGAGATCAGGTCTCAGGTGTTAAACGTCCGACCCGGGTTGACCTGACTTGCATCAATCTGCAAACGCCTCGCAGACAGGCTGAGCGGGGAGGACAGGTTGTGGCAGGTAGGTTCAGATATCAGAATTATGTCATTTCAGTCTGTTTTCTATTGAGGGCACAGGTGATTTTGTGAAATTCTGCTGACAATGACGAACAGTTTCTATAATTCTTGCACTATTACTTTTGAGGTAACTAGTGCAGCCCTGATGGTAATTTGCAGCAAACTCATTATTCCCCACTGTCTCAGCTGTGCCTTTTTTATGCTTTTTCCACATTACTTTCTCCTTCTTATTACTTTTCTCTTTGTTAACTGCATTATTTGAGGGAATCCATGCAACATAATCTCCTAATAAGACACATTTTGAATACAGACTGTGGCCTTCAAAAGCTTGGTGTGGTGGCTGGGAATGAAGCACCTGCACTTGACTTCTGGTTGGCTTTCTCACCCCTGGCTTGCTAAAATGTGAGCGAAACAAAACCTACGAACTGGCCTTTAAAAAATTAGTTTACGTTCCTCAACCAAACCTGCTCATTAATTTTGTGGCCAGCATTGCCCATTGATCATGCCAGCTCATTATCTTGTAACTAGCTCATTAGTTTGCAGCTAATGGACCTCACCAGTTCCACTGATGAATGCTAACAATGCTAACAAGCTGGCGTCAGATGGAACCACTCCCAATCCACACACACACACACACACACACACACACACACACACACACACACACACACACACACACGTGTATAAAGAATATGGCATGCAGATTGTGAAGAGGAACAAAAAACTGCAGCGCCTGGTGAGGACAAGTCAAGACAGAGAGCCATACTGAAAGGTTGGCGGATTTATTACGACTTTGTGTGTAAAGAGGGGAGATTAGGAGATCTGGGGGATTAAAATGATGAGATGACAGTCTTGTCATGTATCCTTTTATGGATTATTGATTCACAGCCATTTCAATACCCAGCACTCAAGAGCGGGATTTAATTCCAAAGCACATTGAGCTACTGAATGCTCCGAAATGTCAAGTAAAGGTAAGGCTGATACAATGGGAGAGAGTAAAATTTAAAGAGCTCCTGTTCTGGAAATAAGACTTTTAAATTACACTTTCACACTTCCTGCATTACACGGGGTGATTGCAATGAAGGAAACCGTTGAATAGGCGTCCTGCTTTGCTGACATTAAAAGCAACCTTCAGTAAGGGTCAGATAAAAGGAATGAATTCACATTTAAAGGACACAATCAATCTCAAAAGTCTTTATGTTTCCAGTGTTTCCATTAAATAACGGTATGCGTTTGTCTCATTTCAGATGTAATTTATGTTTATGGGAAAACCTGAGAGAACTCGGAAATGGGATTTTTCCTGATGAGAAAATCAGGAAAATGTAAATTTAATGTTCGATTTAGGGAAACCTAAATCGAACATGTACACTGGGTGTTATACTATCTGAATCCCCCTACCACGCTTCACTGCATATTACCTATGGGAGCAGACCAAAGGAATACCTGCAAAGTGATCGTTATGAAGCCATCCACACTGACGATTTTACAGCTTCTATATGTCTGTGGCACAGGTGTATACAGAGCTTGAAAGGTTAGGTTCATTTCCTGCTTGTGACCTTTCGTCCGCAGCAGGAAGTACAGAAGGGGACGGAACACCAGGACGCACGACTGATGCGCAATAATTAGCCAGATACCAATGACTATGAGGAGGGAGGGTCGAGGGTTGATGGATATGCTACAGGTAAACAGACAGAACTGGAGCAAATCAAGGTGGGGAGAGTCCTCCATCAGTTAAACACTTGTGCCACAGAGCAGATGTTGTCACAGTGTGGCAGAGTAATATGAATGAGAAAATGTCCAAACTTTGATGGAATATTTAAAAGACGAGGTTTCATAGAGCTGGAGGTTAAGGAGATGACATGATTTTAACGCTGTGCATCATTGGTGTAAAACTCCATGTTGGAAAGGGTCTGCCAGTTCAAGATTCAAGAGATTCAAGATTGCTTTTATTGTCATTGAGCATGGCCATGTCAATGAAATTTTCGTTGCAACCCCCGTGTGAAAAAGAAAAGATAATAAAATAAGAGAAAATAAAATAAGATGAAACACATCTAGATAAAATAAACTCACAGTTGTTGATGCAGATAAGATGAAGATAAAATGACTTAAAGAAGCAATGAGGTACCCACCTGGTAAATGTCTGATAAGCTGCTACTTCCCGAGTCGCTGGCAATGCTGCATCCCGATTGGCTGGGAGGCATGTGCATCACCTGCTGGTGGGCGTGGTCTGTTAGGTGCATCTTATTGAGGTCAGCAGGAAGCTGTTCAGACAGACAGGAAGTGGCAGAGAGACAGAAGGAGAAAAAAGAAAACAGAGAAGGCAGAGACGATATGAGATCAGCAAGTTACAAACACACACACACACACATAGACACACACACACACACACACACACACATGGCTGTTTCATCAGCTTGAGAGCCAAAGTGGTTTGGCACTGTTTGTCATGAAGAGGACGGAGCTGAAGACACTTCAGACGGCTGTAAATTATGATCCAAAGCTGGAGGGCGATATGATTCCTGACAGGAGGCTGGAGGTGAGAGGCTGCTTTTATAATTTTAGAGCGACCTTAGAAAAAGTATAAAACTGTAAACTCCGTCCGTGGCTGTCTCATTAAGACGGCATGGCTTGCTTTCTTTTATGCACACATGTTTGGTACTATGTGGACACGCTAAAATACACAAACGTGCACATGAACACAAGGACACTCAAACTCAGTCAGAGCCACATCCAAACACAGAAAGATTCTTACGCTAACCCAATCAAAGACAAAAAATAATGAACACGCAATTACACCTCCATCGCCATTTTTACAATTAAAATAAGCAAAGACATGAAGGACATCAAATCAAGAACACATCAAAGTCGAGCTTAAACAATGAGGCTCGTTTAGAGGTGCATGATTAAGGCCGATGATTCCATCAAAAACAGGATCAGTTGTGTGAAACTGGTTTTGCTGGGTGTTGAAGAAAGACATAAACAGAAGGAGAGAGAGTGGGTTTGAACGTTTCAGCACCATGGAGAGAGAGACTACTGCGAGGTGAATATATCTGTGCACCCCAGCTCAAAGTCTTCAAATTACATTAAATTCAATCTGAAGCATTGCTCCAGTTTACAGGAAAGAAACACATTTCATCCCACAAATCAGCATATCCTGGTGTGAAACCGTCTTCTCTTCATTAACAGGGTTTAGCACTATGATGCTTACATGTTTTATCTTAGATGAAGATGAAAGGATAACGAAAACAGGTTGTTCTACAGAGGCTGCTACTGCTAACTATTCAGAGCCTGACTGAGGAAGTTAAATATGGGATGTCCTATGACGTGAAGCAGCTAGGTTTCATCTCTATGTGCTGGACAAGTGGACACACACAGTCCCTAAAAGAAAGCCAAACCTCAGATTCTCCAGTCTTACCAGTTTGGATCGGGGCAGTGCCAGAGTAAGAGAGGAAGTCCTCCTGCGACAACGGGCAAACCTACAGCACACCTCCTCCATCGCCACAGCAGACAGCGCTGGCCGCCCAAACACACACATAAACCCTCTCGCTCGCACCAACAGCAGCACATCCAAAGCCACGCCAAGCCAAGCTGAAGCTCGGAAACTGGCTGAGGCTGCGAGGAACCACGGTGCCAACATGTAATATTAAAGACGTTGAGTCTGGGGGTGCTGCCCCCTCAGTACTCTATCCTAATAGGCCTGTTGTACTGTACGACCCCATCAGCACTTAACCCTCCCCACCTCCCTCCCCCAAACCCACAGGGAAACACAGTATTGAGGGGTGGAGTTCAGGAAGTTCAACGGCTTGTTCTTAATGTGTGGCCTATTAAAGGAGAACACTCAGTTAATGAATTCACGTACACTGGGCGTTAAGGACTCCTGGGCTGCGTCCTAAATCACTGTTTATCCCTGTAGATAAACAACAATTAGACATGTGCAGACCCAAGAATAACCTTTTAAAACACAGAGGTACGTGAATGGAATGGACCAAGCTACTAAACAGTATCAGATAATTAGGAAGTGACTGTGTGACTGAATACACAGGGTTTTCTATTCGATGTCATCTTTGTTTTCTTTTTAATAGTTTGAATTTTTGGTCTGTAAAACTAGCCTCTATAAACATCAAACATTAATGCATCTGCTGCCTTCTTTCTACATCACACACCCCTTTGTTAATGTAGCATACCACTTAATATTTTCTAAACCGTATGATTGCAATTTCAAAGTGTGCCTCTGCAACATTCACACACATGTGCTTACTCAAAGGCCTCTGATGTTAAGTGAAATCAATTCCCCCATTAGGTTCAGCAGTGTAATGCATTGTGTTTCACTTATTGAACTGCAGGCAAACACCTAATCCTAAACTGTTGGTGTTATTGACTAAATCACACATATACATAAGTTGAGTTTTCTACTCTCTTCCCTGATGCTTACTGTGGACTGAAGCTCTCCACTGGTAGCATGTTGTGTTTGTGTGTGAATAAGAAGAGACAGCGGGGGACAGAGAGTGATAGCTAATTTCATTACAGGTAAATACTTATTGATTTCTGTGTGATGGAGCAGTTATAAGGCGGCGATGATGAAGCTCCCACCCTGCATCCATTTAATGCATTCACCTGAATCCACATACACGGAGACAGAGGTTAAGGTGTCAAACTGCTGAGCCCATGTGATTAATATGATTGAACAGCGAGAGTTTCATCTTGTCAAGCTCACAGCAGTCGGACGAAAAAGCAACACTTTCCATTGGCTGAGTTGGAAATTTCAGTTTCAAAGTGAAGGCGTTTGGTAACAGGAGGCTGAGTGTTAATGTTTACATGAGGATCTGTGTCTGATGCCGTCAAACTAACCCACTGTTGCAGCCTGACTGACGCTGGAATTAGTTGGGATTTGTTGAACTCCTGTTATCTCTCATGTTGAATGTAAATAATTTTGCTGGATATTCATTTATTCATGCATGCAGAGGGCATGACTGAACACTGAAATACGTGGAGAGACTGTTGGGCAGGTTATTACAGTGGATGTATGAGGGTTTTTTAACCTCTTTTGCCCAAAACATCTTAAAATTGGTTGTTGAAGCTACGATAATCAGACGGCTACATGAGCTTAGCATTATTATTGGAAACAGGGCAAAATGGCTGGCCTGGCACTGTCAAAATCCACCTATCAGCACCTCCAAAGCCCACTAATTAACACGTTATATCTGCTCTGTTTAATCCACACAAAATCCAAAGTGTTACAAAGTGCTGTTTTACTGGGTGTTATGTATCGGCAACTGGTGGAGACTGTAGGAAGTTACTGGTCCGTTAACAGTCTGTTAATATTCCTGTCAGACTCTGCACCACCAGGCACTTTTTCTTCTGAATTATATTCAAAATTTCGCTCCGTATCGGCCAACACGTTGTCAAATACCAATAAATGCACGTTCAGCCAATACTGGCAGATAAAACTGGCAGTTCAATACATTGATCTGGCTCTGCTTGGCAAGTAAGCATCTGAAAATGCCAGTGCACAAAATTAATATCCTGTATTTAAAAAAAATAATTAGCCTGTGGCTCTGATTCCTCTTAGTCAGGAAGTCCTGATTGGAGGAGTGTTTGTAATCTAACTGTGCAGCTCATTCAGCTCGAAACTTAAGAGATAAGACTAAGGTTAGGTATGAGACAGACAAATTCACAAGTATGTGTGCTTTGGAGGGGCCTGGGAATGAAATAAGGCAAGGCCAGAGGGGGAGTTCATGCGTTTGTGTGAGTTTAGGAGTGAGGGAAGGATGGAAGGAGGGAGTCCGGCCCGGGAGTGATGGGGGAAGTGAATAATTGTGGTGGTCTCGTGGCTCCTATTCACACCACAGACTTAATCCTGCTTTAATCCTCCTCCTTCCCTCTCCCAGCGGGGCAAAGTCGCGGGGCGGGGGGTTTACGGGGTCTCCCATTCTCCTCATGCATTAAGGATGAGAGTTAGGAGATTAAATATAAATGTGCAAGGTTCCTTCAGCTGTACAATTCTATCATGTCAACGAGCGGGCGCAATCATAGGAGGATCAAGCAGGCTTTGAATGTTGTGTGGCAGTCAAACAGACTGAGCCGCCACAAAATCAGTCACTTCCAGAGTCTGATTAACGGCAGAGAAATGAACCCCCATCATCAGTCATAGTAAGGGTGAGAACAGAAATCTAAGAGAGATGCAGCAGGAGGACGAGGCTGAAGCTGTTAGATCACCAAGCTGCCTCCTAATTTGGCATCTTATAAATGAATAATTGGCTAATGTGATGAACAAAGAACACAACTGGTTGGGCTGAGCAACATTTTCCAATTTTCTAGTACTGTTGTCAGTGATGTGTGTGTGTGTATTACATATGTATGCTTTGTGGTTTAAATTAAATTAGACTACAATTAGAGTACAAGGGCATACTTAATGTGATTTCTCACTTGTGTGTTTTTACTCTATTTTCCAACAAGCAGTTTATCACTCAAATAAGGTCCCTCCAAACATCCATCAGACATGGAGAAAAGCACATTAACTGACGCATAAATGGCCACTCTGCTCTTTTCTTAGCCAACTTTATGATTTCATTTGTCTTCCTGTGGACCTGAAAGCTAAACCAACAAAAAAAAAAAAATTTGGATGATGTCTTCTTATTCCTTCTTCTATAAAAGCCAAGTCTGTTTCTCTTATTGCATCCGATTTTAACAATGAGATTAACTAGCTGTGGGCCTGAGTGCTCTGTTCCCCCTATTTCTTCAGTGATAAAATGGGCTATAAAGCCCAGACTGGCCATTTGGCTACACAGACAAGAGAGCGGGGTTCCCAAAGGTAATTTAGTGTTGGGATAATCTTTGCTACATTGTAGGTTAATGTGTGGAGAGATGTTTTGGGAAACCCTGAAGACATTAATGGATGAGTCCTGGCCTGTCTGGCATAATAGTCTGGAATTGGTTGGTTAAGGGTCCCAGAAGGGGCTACGCCATTAAAACGAAAAAAGGAGGGTGTGCTCCCTCACTTTTAATTCTGTTCTGCGTGAATTATTAGTTAATAGTTTTCTGGCCCAATATTGTTTTAGCCTAGGCTTCATTAGGATTTCGTTTAATGACTAAATGGAAGGACATGATTGAGACTTCAGACGACAGAAGATTTATCAAAAGAGATGGAGCATGACGAAGACGTATAAATCAACACACAGAACGAGACAAAGAGGAACGGAAGCCAGAGAACAATACATTAAGACGAATAATAAGGAGAAGAAATGGCTTCGCTGAGTAATTAAAGAAAATGTGATGAGACTGATGAATCCTGATGAGGGTGATAATTAAACTGGGTTCAACAAACAGTGACACAAACAAAGCTCAATGAATATTTAAAGCCAGCGTTGTGTTTGCAAAAACAAAGCACAATGACAACATCACAGAGAAAGAGTTGTTGCTCGGTGTCTCCAAATGGATTGCTGGGAAAAAGCCAAAGCATATGCACACTAAAGGATGTGAGCAGAAATCAAGTGTATCCATGTGTCTCTTTGTTCATAAATCCAAACAGATACCAGAGCCAAATATCACTGAGAGCTGGTGCTTCTGCAAGATCTGCACCATTAAAGATCTTCCTTTGTCATGTTTCTAATGCAGGATGACCACGGCTCCACCCGGACAAACCTTTGCTATGTTTGTGGAAGCATCAGTGAAATACTGCACAGATTTAAGCGGAAAAATCTATCACTTTGTCATGTTTCGAAAAAACAATTTCAACTATCCCTGTTAATCTTGCTATGAGTGCCGACCAACAGTCATTCAAGCGTCATTAACTGCCCCCGAAAAGAAAATTCATGCTGCAGAGGTTCAGGGAATAATAAGTCCTGTTTTAGAGCTGGCTTTGCTGGATGTAGTAGCTACACACTGCTCATAACCCCCAGCTGAGTAAACACCGGCACGCCGATGGATAGTGAGGTCAGCGGCCGGGTATCTGACATGAACGCGGTCGGCCTGTAGGTGTCAGCAGTGACAAACTGCACTGACGTGGTACGAGCCAAGCAACACAACCATCACTCAGCAGTGAAATTCAAACACTGCAACAATAAAGCAAGCTCCGCCGTCTGGATCACTTTCATCAATATAATTGAAATTCCACAAAAGGCCGTCTCAGTATGTATTTATAACACATTCACACATTAAAACAGGAAATCTGTTAACGTGTGTCTTCACTCATAGCAGCTGTCACCATGTGTTGAGGTATCTCAGAGCAGGTTGTTACACCAGAAACCACACCACAGACAGTTCACCTCCACCCAAAGACACGGTGCAGCTCCAGACTCATAGTGCAAATGAGTTGTCCTTCCTTTGATGTAACACTTAACTTGATGTCTGAATCTGATTTCCGCTGGTTTGTTCATTTCGCTGCACTCTCGAGTCGCTCTGTCTCTTTCCGGCTGATCTCACGTCTTCGCTTTGATTGTCTTGGTTATTAACTCTCCCGTCTCTCTCTGCGTCCAATGATTCACTCTATCATTACAGCCTCTTACTCTCCAGTTTCCGTGTCACTTCTCTGTCGCCTTCTCTTCTCGCCTCGACCACTTTATGTCTATTTTTTGGGTAATATTCTCCAGCCTTGCATTTTTTCTCCCCACTGGATCAAACCCCCATTTCTGCTCCCAGACACAATTCTGCATCAAAGGCAGCAAGGAGGAGTGAAACGACTGCAGGTAGCCTCATCAGACTAGCGAGGTGAGAACGCTGGCTCTGCTGTCTGGAACAGGACACACACACACACACACACACACACACATTTTGAAGCTCCAGATTTAGCCCTGTAGCGATGCAGAAAGCTTTGATCAATCAAGGCCACTGCTGGCTTGGTCTAATGTCGTGAGAGGGGGAAGGTGTCGGGAAACACACACATTCTTGAGCAATATGGAGTGGAAAATACATGCACATACACACACAAGTACACGCTCAGTACAACAACACATACAAAAAAGAAGTAGGCAACGTGAAATCAAGCTAACCTACACACAGACGGAGTATACTATATGTGAAGTGCATGCATCTATGGGCTCCATTCAGTAAAACACACCCAGCTCATTGAATAGGCTCAGCACACTGCCACGCTCCACTCTATTACTGGCAAGTCCACAGACGGCTGGATTAAGATACAGTGCAGGGAGAGACAGATGGAGATGAGGAGAAAATAGAGAGAGAATATGACTGGGTGAGGGTGAGAGAGAGAGAGAGAGAGAGAGAGAGAGAGAGAGAGAGAGAGAGAGAGAGAGAGAGTGGGGTTGAAAGGAAAGAGTGTAAGAGGAGACAGTGAAAGAGACAGAGTGCAGCATATGATTGAGAAAGTGAAGTGTGTGTGTGTGTGTGTGTGTGTGTGTGTGTGTGAGAGGGAGAGAGAGAGAGAGAGAGAGAGAGAGAGAGAGCAAAGGTAGCAGGGGGGGTATAATGCCAGATAGAACTGACAGCGAAGGGTGCAATGAGGATGAAGTGAAAGGGAGGGGACAGATGAAGATAAAAAGTCTCAAATATTCTCTTAAGAATCCAATTCTACCTCAGTCCAGACGACCATATCTGTGGTCGAGAGAGGGAGAGAGAGAGACACAGAGAGAGAGAGTGTGTGTGTGTGTGTGTGTGTGTGTGTGTGTGTGTGTGTGTGTGTGTGTACGTGCGTGCCAGCTGGGGAAAGGGGAGATGTAATGAATTGAAGTTGGAATTGGAGGTGACAACTGCAAAGGCAGACATGCCACAGAGAGAGGGAAGAGGTGGGTGTGGGGGGTTGGGTGGAGTTAGCAGGGGACCATATGAGGAGACGAGGACTCAAACACTGTCAAGCAGAGAAGACGCCATGTGCGTACACACAAACAAGAATCCGAACACACGGATTCTCTGCGTCTCACACACACACACTCACACTTTTTTCGGGCCTCTCGCAGCGAGACGACCTCCATCTCCCGCCAGTCCTACTTTCCGAAAGGACTTGCAGTGAACATCTTGACCAAAATAAAATGTGTGTTGCTGCTGCTTTACATTACTTATTCATGCACTCTACCGGACCACAGATGAAGATTAAACCCCGGTAAAGAGAATAAACACCATTTCCCACAAGAATAAACACTCGATCGTGCGTTGAGAGGAGCTCTGCTGGTTTGTTCTCGTGCGGTCTGCCGAGTCTGACGTCTGCTTTCTTCCCAAAGTCCTCTCATTTTAGACACGATGTTCAGTTGAGTCATCGTGAGGCGTACAACTCAGCTGAATAATATCTTCTGTCACTCGGGAGGAAGCTTTTCAAAGTCTGAGAGAATAACTGAGATGATGCCATAGTGATGTCATCAGGGCAATCTCCGTTTCAGCTTGAGAAGTCAGAACAAATCTGGAACAGAAAGCCTGTTAAAAACTCAGCGTGTGCAGTTTGAAGCCTGCTGGCATTTCAGGTTGCATTATGGGAAATGTAGGATCCAGAGTTTTTGGAGATGTGACTGCTACTATGGAGCAAAATGTCAGACTATATCTACCTTGGCTGCTTTGATTTTGATGATCCTTATTACAGTCTGTCCCTCACAAGCCCCCCTGACTTCACGTAGGTGCAATAGCAAATCATGTTATTGTCGCATTAAACGCTTACTGTGTTTTCTTCTCACTGTGTTCTGCTGTTCCCTGTTTCTCTTCAGTACTTTTTCAGCAACATATGCTCCAAAAAAGTCTTGGAGGATAAAAAGAGACACTAATGGCTGGAACCTGAACGCGTGGCAGCTTGACAGAAAAACTTTTTTCCAACATAAGGTGGGTATTCTGCATAGCAACACACTGCCGAACAATCTCCCTGAAACACATTTTAATCTCAGTCGTGGAAATGAACTACATCCTGTGATTTGGCAGGCGCTGGTTTGTGAGATACAAGGTTCAACAGTCATTGGCTGGCAAGTTTTTAGCCTGGATAGAGAGTGGCTGGCAAAGCTTCTACAGTGGATAAACAGCCATTAGCTGGCAGTATCCACATTCTGTCGTGCCAGTATTGTGACAGACGGGATGCTGAATGGCACTGTCACCAACACTGCCAAAGGCCTGTGACTTTTGCCCCAGTTGTCTGAAAGTGATGAAGGAGAGAGATGCAGCGAGGGAGACACACAGTGAGGAGAGGAAGGAAGGAAGGAAGGATAAACAAAGTAAGTAAATAGAAGGAAAAGACTGTGTCTGCATCTCTTTGGTGTTTCTTTGCTCTGATTTCATGTTTAATGATTCATCCACACATTCTAAAATCCTGGACACATTCCTGTAATACCGAACCCAGGGAACAACCTCCAAACAACGGACCACCATACTGAATCAGCCCTGAACTGGAAGTGCATTGTTACTCAAACACTCAATGTTAAACCAGTATGGGTGGGCTGAAGTTATTATTTTTGCACAAGTAAGTCTCAAGTCTTGGCGTTAAAAAGTCCTTGTGAGTTTGTCTGCTGTACACTGTCAGATGTACCTTTTCCTGTTAAGTGTTAAGTGAAGTAACTTGTGCCAAAATCAAATTATCTTTTTTTGTTTCTGTCAAGTCTAAAGTTGCCAAAATCTGACTCAAGGAGTTAAGATGCAAATTCTTTGCCATAATTTAATAAACATTAAAGAACTGATATCACAAACTTCACATGAAGTACTTGACTTGTTAATGTAATAACAACCAGAAACATTAAATAACGTCTACGCCACACTCTCTTCATCACAATAAGCTACGCCAGTCTGGATTTTCTTGGTGAGTAATGGCTCTAAATTGGCTGCATGCTCATTCATCTCATGCAGTCTTTGCCACTCATTCAGTTTTCTGGCGGCTTACACAGTGAAGAAGGTAATTAGCATGGGTCGGCACCCCTGCGGAGTCAAGTATTCTTCTCTGGAGGACTGATGGTATTACAACCAGGCTTTAGTGGAAATTCCTTCCAGTTGGTATCTAGAGAGAGTGTTTGTGTGTTTGTGTGTGTGTGGTAGCAGGCAGCAGACGGCAGCTGCTGCCAAACAGTGTTAGATGTTTCTGAAAGGAATATTCAACCTGTCACAGCCCGTCTGCCCTCCTCCTCTACTCCCTTTAACACCTGGGAGAGCTAGATTTAAACCTGCTTGTCGTAGGAGACGTTTGAGGTTCATGTATCAGGGTGATTGTCTATGAAAGAGTGAATGTGTTTTAAGAAAAGTCCACACTTTTTCATGGCTGTTAGATTGTCTGCAGCAGCAGCTCTGGCCCATCTTTTCCTCCAGGTGTGTTAAAAAAGGAGATTTATTTTCCATCCCTTCCATCTCTCTCCCTCATTTGTCTCTCTGTATCCCACCCCCTCTATATCCTGCAACTCCTCTTTTATCTCCCTGCTGTGAGAACAGATTAATAAAAATTGGTGCTTTGATAAAGGATCTATATGTGGTTTTGATGGAGTCGATTTAATGATAATTAATGGGATGGCACCCACACCTACGGCGCCGGCCGAGCAGACTGAAGCTGCTGCAGCTTCATCAATGCTGCTGTTTTCACCTTGTTGTTCTGCATGCCGGATAGAGTTCACTGACTTAAATATGCAATGTGTGTGCGGTTTCAAACCGAGCCATCATGTTCACTATCAACTCTTTCTTTTGTTCTGTGTGTGTGTGTGCGTGTGTGCGCATGTGTGTTACAGGAAGCTGCAAGGCGTCTCTGTCTGGGCCCCTGAGGAAGGTGGGCCATGGCCAGGTCTGCCGGATACAGGGGGGAGGGCTAAACACTTGGCTTTAATACTTATACAACTACTTGTGTATGCACATACACACACACACACACACAGACACACGCACACACACGCATGCACAAAAACATACAGACACATACACCTTAGTACCTCCTGGCTCCCCTCTGTTAACAGATGCTTCCTGCCCTGCAGCCCAACCCACACTACTTCACACATACAAACACACACACGCAGAGCGTCCCTGGCACCCCTACAGGTTGACCCAGGGGCCAGGTGCAGGGGCAGCACCACCCTTTGGTTCTCCTGTGGTGTTTTTGTTAATGTTGGATCCTGTTCCACTCTCTCAGCCCACTCATCTCAGCCCAGACAGAGCTGACTAGAATTTCTGTACCAGGGCAGGCAGGACAGGAAATTAACTTTGTTTGCTCGCCGACCTAACCCTAATCCTGATCTCCAACGCTTATCAGACATCTTATTACGTAACATGACAAAAACTAGCCTTGACAAGAAAAGAAAGTCAGAGCCTCTGCTAGATATGAGCTGAGCTGGCGCTAATATGGTTGAAAAAAGCCATTCTTTCCATTATGGCCCGAGTTTAGAACCATTTGGCCTCTTTTGGTGTCAATGTTCCATGCCGCTGTCAGCGTGCGGCGACGTGACAGTCTACAGATGTGCATAAGGAGCTTAACGTGTCGATGAATATTCAGTGTAAAAAATGTGAACGCTGAAATGTGGTTATAATAATAGCTGAAAGCTGACAAAAAAAATGACTGGCTTACAATTCAAAAGAAAGAACTGATTTAGTCTTCACTGAATAAGTGCTTGCTTTAGAGGTTGGTTGATCACCTTAAAGCACTAAAAAAGAACAATTTACCAGCAAATGAACGGAGTTCAGCGTCTGACCATCCTCCTGCCTGATCACATTTGTTTGCATACGGACACACCACACTGTCTGCTGCCCCTTCACTCATCTCTCTCTCTTTGTTGTTCCTCTCTCTTTCTCACAAATTCACAAACACCCACAGAGCATCACCCGTCCATCTCATCCTGTGTTTATAAATGCCCTTGAAAATTATCCAGTAAAGGCTCTCTGGCTGTGCAGGCAGAGGAGGGGATGTAGATCAATAGCAGCGAGATAATGGGAGCAAGGGAAATTGGGGGGGGGGGTTATAGTGGCTAAGGGTGGTTGAAATATCAGCACCAGGATGTGTATGTGTGTGTGTGTATGGGTGGGGGTAGCAGCTTATGACTGACACAGCTCTGGTAGGTGGAGTCTGCAAAGTGAGGGGGAGTCATTTATGTGTATGTGCACATGAATTGTATGCATGAAGGTATCGTGACCACTGCAAGTATGTTGGTCTATGCATGTGTGTACGTGTCTGTGTGTGTGTGTGTGTGTGTGTGTGTGTGTGTGTGTGTGTGTGCTTGTGTCTATGCATTTGCGGGTGTTAAACTGTATCTGATAGTCAGACACCAGCAGGTCACATGCATGGGTGTCCATACAATGTGTGTGTGTGTGTGTGTGTGTGTGTGTGTGTGTGTGTGTTTATGCACAAAGGCTGGAGTGCGTCTCCACATGAGCAGCCTCACTTTCAGTCCATTTAGCCCAGTAATGTTGACCTGTTTGGGCATGTTAATGCATACAGGGCTTGAGTGGGCTTTTCACTCTAAAATTTCAGCCTATCATAGCTAATGGACAGTAATTACACCATTCACGACACAACACTGGCTCTTTAATGCCACTGTACCCATTGAAACATTCAAAAAGCACTGCATTCTGAGTTCAACATCAAAAGGTGAAGTCTGGTAAACTACTAAGCGAGCAAGAGCCTTTTCTGTGACCTTTGTCTGCACTGTAACTAGTATTGGAATTGGTGCTATCGTGACAATATGCGGCAGTGCGTCATATGCACAAGATCAGCTGTGAAGAAGACTGCAAAAAATGAGCCTTTGACCAATTTAGCGCATGTTCCTGTAGAAGTAAAGGCTTTAAAACTACATTTATGTCTTCCGTTACAGTGTCCTTGAGTGGGACACTGTGTTGCTCCCTGCTTATTTAATCTGAAACTTAATGAATAGCAGGTATCCACATAGCTAAATGATTTAAAGGGAGCACTTAGCAGCATACTCCAGTGTGGCACGAAGAAGTTATTTCAGTAATTTCTCAAAAATCTAGGAGGTGACAGAAGGCAACTGGAGAGTCCATTCAAAGTCAACAAATGCTAAAACGAAGCAGAAATGTGTTTTTCTTATGGTATTCATGACGCTTCACAGCATGCTCACAAGCCGGCAAAGCCGCACGCTGTGATGTTTCAATTTTATTTTTTTCTATTTCCTGATTCACAGAATAATCTTATATAAGAGACGCACGAGCAAAAGAGCAAGAAAAAATTAGCAACCATGTGTGCTTTTGTTTAGAAGGATGGAATAGTAATTCATGACTTATGGGATGTGAGTTGGGCATGGCCTGGCCTAATGCAACCCATATTGATCTTTATCACCCCTACTTCCTGTGCATATGATACCCTACACCTCCCTCGGCATGCTAAAAGCACTCTCTCTCTATTGTTGCCTCATGCTCAGATTCTCTCTCTCTGTTGTCTGTCTTTGTCTCTCACTCGTCCACTCTCTCTCTCCTCATGCTCTTATCTGCCTCCCTCCATCTCTCTGGGCTCAAAGGCCACATTACCTTGACACCTGGAGTTCTGTCAGTCCGTCAATCAGGCTGTCTGTGGGCTCGAGGTCAGAGTAAATCTGTTGAGGCCAACGTGAAGAGGCCGTGGCATTACATCACCTGGCAAAGGTCGTCCTCTCGGTGCACAGAAATGGATCTGTCAACATATTCAGGTACCAGGGGAGCCACGGTGCAACTATCTAATACTCCTTTAATGGTGCCTGCAGTTTCCATCCACTGATCTGATGATGTAGAGGATTACAGTACAAAGTGCATTTTATGATTGAAAGCCAGCTACAACCTGTTGACCGCAGCATTTTTTCAATAAATCAAGATCTCTCTCTCTCTCAAGATGAAAACGGTGTTTTCTTGTACTTCATTTGATATTTCTTGTGTAACAAAGCAAAACTGAGCCTCATAAACTACTTATTTTTTGCTGACACAGGGTGCAGTTACAATGACCGCACTGGCCCTCCACAGTGCCCAAATGTCACCCTTTGTGTTGGAGTAGCTAATTTGAATGTCCCGGCTCTTGTTTTGGTCTGTAATAACCATCATATTTTTTTTGGATGGCATGATAACTGTTTACTTAAAGCTTGATTACAAAACTGAAAAGTACATTTCAGGTATTTCCCTGACACTCTCATAACTACTTCAAATGAAAAGAACCTCTACAAGTCTGACTCAAAGGCATTATGACAGGATGGACCAAAGCTGCAGTATGAGAAAAAAGTCTCTCTAACCATTAGGAACCATATGAAACCACTTGTATGCTTGATGTGACCACACTTGGTTATGGGTTTTGCCAACAGTTCCTCCAGTTAAACCATAACAATCACTTTATTTCATCTTTGAATTGAAATCAGTGTGGTAATTACTGGAGGTGTTGTCTCTATGCCTCAGAGTGACGTCTGACCATGTACCTTCTGGACTGAAGCGCAGAGCTTCAAGGCGCTCGGTTCCTAATCAGACTCATAATGCTGTCCGGGCATGAAGCCACAGCACTGAGAAAAAGGGTCAATAAACTGTACTGAAGAATAATTAATCTCCTCGCTCCACTCAATAGAGGTTCAGCAGTTTAATGTAGCTATGTATCCTATCTGATCTGATGATGAATGGTAGGCCAGTAACTGTAGCTTGAATCAAATATAGCATCTTGCTGTTTAAACAGGAAGTCTGCCGCCACTGAAGAGCAAACCAGAGAAGGAGTCAAGAGTTGTTTTTGGTCTTCTCTCTACTTTCTGCCCTCATTCAGATCTACTTTGTAGCCTATAAAATGACTCGTTAGAAACCATCTTGTTTGTTTTTATGCTGTTTTCTTCTTGTAGAAGCATTTTGGTCTGTTTCCATGGATGCTGTGGGTAAAGAGTGGCACTTACTTGGATATGCCAGACGCTTCGTCCGTCTACCTGTCCATCTGTCTGACCCGCCTCGCCTTGCCCTTCCTGCCTTGGCACTGAATCCATCATCCCACTGAAGCACTCCGCTACCAACACCTCAACAGCCCCATTACTATTCAACGCAGCATGGGCCCACACAAACTGATTACGCCAATGTTCAGCAAGGCCCATTGATTGCTGAGGGAAGCAAAGACAGCAGCCTGGGTCAACCTGAGTGTGGACCTGCTGCACTCTGCCAGGGGAGTCTGCAGCTCAGAGGGGGGAATTATTACAATTCTTTTCAGTTATGCGCTTAGTGTTGAGAGCAAATCCTCCTATCAGTGAGGCATGACACTTCCTGTATTTTTCAGGCAAAAGCTTATCTGGTTAGAAATGATTGATGGTGGGAAATCTGCATAGCACAAATGATAGAACAGAGAAGGAGACATTCCTCAAGAAAGACATTTATGAGTCATGCACAAGCCTTTCAACTGAGCAGCAAGAAGACACAAAGTTAGACTGGCTGCAGTTCCTTTAAAGAAACCAGCAGATACTGGCTACATTCTCCACAAATAGAGTCCATATATTTTTTCCCACAAGTCTGAATATTCAGTTTCACTTCTTCGCCTGTATCTGGGAGGCATAGTAGGAAAGTATTGTTCAATCAAGTAGACAATACTGCTTAAAGAGAACTATGAGTAAATAAGCTTAAAATACCTTACTGCCATTTGGTGCCACCATTATGCAAAGCGGCCGACACTAAACCAATTTTTGATGAAATTTTAAATTCACTGTTACACAACGCCACTGAAAAGCCAAAGAGAAAGGAGCGAAAAGGACATGCGAGGCAGCTAAAAGGGTCGTAGGTAATGGGTGCCATTTGGTGCAGAAACAGAGAGCAAAGGTTGGACATGTGAGGATGCAGATGGTTTTAGAAGAAGCTAGTGTGATTTATAAGACAGGAAGCAGAAGATGAGTGAGGATACAGCCCAGCAGGGCAGCAACAACAGCAGCATCAGGATGGCAACAACAACAACGGCCCCCATTATTAATGTTTAAATAATAGATGCGGGAAGAGAGAGGGCGAGGAAGAAGAAGAGATGAACAAGTAGTAGGGGATAGAAGAGTCCCTGACTAAAAACAGATGAGAAAGGAAGCAAAGGGGGAAGAGGAAGACAGTAGGAAGTCCCCGCTTAGAACAGATGGAAGAGAGAGACAAAGATAAAGAAAGACAGAGGGAGAGCAAACAAGAACAGAAACTGGGAAGGCTCGACAGAGAACAGGTCCCATGTTGGCAGCGGGGAGGGTCAAAGAGTTCAGCGGCAGAACATTTTGACAAGTCTTGCAGCAGCGGGAGGACGTGGACTGGGGTTGCGTTCCACCGGGATGAGCAGGATGTGATTTAAAGGGACAGTTCATCCATAAACACGGCACAATAAAACAATAAAATGTAAGCAAGACGTTGAAAGCTTCTTTAAGAGAGCAGCTCACGGCAGCTGACTCTTCAGAGGACACTATTCTACCCCAAGCACAGCTCCCTTTTAAAGATCTGTGCAGTTTATTGGAGATGTAAATAAATCTAGGCCTCATAAGTGCTCAGTGCGTCAGAAAAAAGGCCCTGCTGGCCCCACAGAGCAGCTCCACTGGCCTACATTTCGCTGTCTGTCATCTGATGCCAAATTTCCAGCCACACAGTCAATATTTCAATAACTATGCTCTGACGTTAGAAATTAGAGCAAGCGAGTATGGCATGCTAAATGTTAAGAGCTGCAGTTCAGAACAGCGATAACCAACAAAAGCGTCTACAATGCAAAATAAACTGTTCGCTTTCCATAGAAGTTCAGCCTGAGGATTATTCTCCAAGTCTGTAGTAAATAAGGTTGTAGAAAAGAGCGTAAAAGCCTGTTGGCAGCTGCAGATTCCCTGTAGAGAAGTAAAACTAAGTGATTCAAATGAACAACAATGCTCACCAGTAGCAAGCAGACTAGTTCAGTTTTCAGATCAAAATTTCATTTAGGCTAATTAAGCCTCTGACTGGTGGGAAATGCATTAAATGTGAAGCTGTCATTGCCTGCACCGCTGCTTTATTGGCTGGTGAAGATGAATCAAAGATCACTACAGCAAGAGTATCGCCAATCCCAGCCAGCGCAGGCCAGCCAAAACTATCAAAAGACGCCGACTTCGAGAGAAAATAATTGGCTGCCATTCTGAGAAGGCAGTCAATGATAAAATTGTGAGAACCTCTTGTGGAATAAAAATCACTGCTTCAGAGGCTTTCTCTTTACTAATGTATTTTTCTGTCTCTTTCTCGCTTGCCTCTCTTTTTCTGTCTTTCGCCTCCCTCAAGTTTCAAATCACGCTCCAACATGGCTCTTCATCTTTCTTCCTTGCCTTGTCCCTCCTTCCCTGAGGTCCCAGAATGAATTCACAAAACCTTTTCAGGGAATTAAAATCCCTTTGCAGACCACCCTCACACCGTCTTCCACTTTGCCTCTCTTCCCTCCAACCCCACTGCAGTGTTTTTGATTGCTGCTGTATCTCCAGACAGAGCACATGTTACCTAATAGGAGGAAAAGGGAAACTTAATTAACCTTTGCAAAAGGTGGGCTCATCACAGACGCTGACCAATTTACTATGGACTTGAAACAGGTTGAGCTGGATGACAATCTCAGTGGCTCTAGATGAATGAGCGAGACTCATGCAGCATAGATGGGCCAGTAATGACATACAGATACAACATTTTCAGTTGAGCTGATGCAAAAACAACATTTAAAGAGGAAAAAAAAACTGTTTGTCTAAGTTCTTCTTTACTCCTGGTTGTAAACAATGTGGATGAGAAAACATTTGACTGGACAAAAACCCAATTTAGCGCCACTCAGTAGGGATCAGGAGCCTTGAGATTTGAGAAGCCGACGAATGAGGTCACCTGCTCTGAACTGCAGATGCTGGACTGGAAATGACCTGCAACAGTTGTGGCCAGGATGTTCAGCTGTGAATAGTCTGATGAATCAGGTGGCATTAGCTTATCGGTGATATATCGGTGTTGGTGTAAATGGCAGCTGAGATCATTCAGAAACTGTGTCTCTTCATGACAAAAATTTCACAAGCAGAGCAGAAATGATAGCTGATCGCTGATCAGCAGCTATTTTTATAATCTATTACTCTTTAAAGTGAAAAAAAAAGCCAAACAATCCCTTGTCTTAACTTTCTTATGGCTTTGTCTTGTGAGATGAAAGAGCAAACGCATACACTGTAAGCCAGTACATACAAGGTCACACACAATGTCACTTAAGATGAGCAAACTGACACTCGCACAGTTAAAACTGCAGTTTACAGAACTGGATATACAAGGTTTCCATGAGGCAGCAGTGACGTTAGCGCCCTCGCACAGAGTGAGAGATCTATGCATAATTTGGATCACACGAGAGATGGGAGGCATTAAAGACGAGTAATAAGGTATTTAAGTTGTGTAGCTGCGTGTGGTACAGATTTAATGTGTTATCTTAGACTGAACATCTTCTCACTTTATCCCCTTTCATCTCCAGGGACCTAATTATTACTTATCGTACTGACAGCGTGTGCACACACACACACATACACACACGCACGCATAATGAAGACAAACATCTCTGAGGCTTTCGGCACCCAGACAGGCGCTCCCAAAGAGACAGACACGTAGGGATCTACCCGACAGTCGCTCTGCTTGGACGACCAATGAGCCGTGCAGCAGAGGGGTCCTGGCGTGTTGTCACTCAGCTGGCTCTTTTTATGATGCAGCCTTTTTCTCTGAATATCAAACAACAAAACAAGGATCCATAAAAGACACAAGTCACGCTTCATGCGCTCTAGCTGCGTCACTTGCATCATCAAGAAGTTCACCGGGGGCTAGGCTAACTCTGGCGGATTATTCTGAGCAACTAAAACTAGGACATCCAACTGTTAATTATACACATGGCTACATCATTACCAGTCTACAGCTGACTGCTGGGAGACTACTGATCAGATTAGACCGATCAGATGGATAACATGTACGCACTGACAGATATAACCTGAGAAGTATATGAATCTTCATCTAAAGAACCAAAGCAACACGGAGTTGAAGGAGTTTGCTAAAGCTAGCAGCGGGAAACAGCAACAGCCGACTTTGCAGCTGGAGAAGCCAGAGAAAACGTGCGGAAAGTGAAAGGCTGTTCAGCTCGGTGTCACATGTCGTAGATGAAAACAGAAACAGGCTCGCAGCTGATGATGCAGAGAAGCTTCTTTTCATCGAAAACAACCTGCCTCTTCTCTGAAAAAGACAGACAGCGCTAACATATGATGACACATCATGTCAGACGCTACAGTTTCTGAAATCGACTGAATGTGTGAGATATTCAAGAAAACACAGAGCTGAATGTTAAAATGTCAGCAGCAGCATCGTGTCGTATATTTAATTTGTCAGAAAGTGAGGAACATCTGATGAAACATGTTTCCAAAGTAATGGTACTATTACGGACTCAAGTCAGTACTCGGTATTGGCAAGTACCCAAATGTAAGTATAATTCTAAGCCTTGAGATTACTATTATTATCAGTTTCATAAAGTGATATTACTATATATAAACTAGACGCTATAAATAATGCAACTTTATTTGCGAGCTCTTCCATCATCTGTGATCTTCAAACACTGTACTTTCAACAAAAGCAAAAAGATTTTAAAAATAAAACCAGTCACAGGTGCACTGCACTGTGGCTTCCGAACATTATTTTTGGAAACCCTCAGATCAGTCCCTGCTTTGGAGAATCAGGAGTGTTGGTGCAAAGAAAGGGAAAAAACCTTCATCTTCATTCGATCAAAGCTCTTCAGTGACCACACAGTGAGTACACTGCGATGTTTTGAGATGTTTCAATATGCCATCAGGTTTATCCTCTGAGACGACTAAACACTGCACAAGCATGAGGAATTAAACACAAGGCTCTTTTTTATACACTTCTTCATGCAGATAGTTAAAATAATGTATTCTTGTTTATTTGGTAAATCAACACATCTTGCCTATATAGTATGCAGGTGATTTTAAGTTTTTAAATTCA
This sequence comes from Chaetodon auriga, assembly GCF_051107435.1. Classification (NCBI taxonomy): domain Eukaryota; kingdom Metazoa; phylum Chordata; class Actinopteri; order Chaetodontiformes; family Chaetodontidae; genus Chaetodon; species Chaetodon auriga. Next base: position 7,140,450 of record NC_135088.1, read on the forward strand.
TCCTCCCTTGACAGTGACGGCACGGGAAAGGGCTTTGGCACGGTACCAGCTGCTGTGGACAGCAGTATTTTTCAGGACACAACAGTCAAAATTCAAATTAAACGCAGGAAGCAAAGCATGAATGCATTTATACACAGACATTCGTCATATGCATATGAATCAACCTCGTTTTCCCTCATCCACACCCTATCTCTCTTTCTCAGCAACACACACACACACACACACACACACACACACACACACACACACACACACACACACACACACACAGGCAGCAGCATCCTAAGCCAGAGGCACTGGCCAGAAAAGGGATTACGACATCGCTTACTTTGGAGGACCACGGCTGCAAGCAGTTGGCATAGCAACGGACCAGGAAAGCCATTTCCACAGGAGGGAGGGTGCCAGAGAGGGGAAGTTTCCCCTCGTTCACCAAGAGATGAAGAAAAAAGAAAAATAAATAAATAAGTAAACGAGGAGGGCAAGGGCTGACGCTGGTCTCTTTGCTGCAATTGTCCAGAAGAGTCCTCAGTGTTGACTTGGCAGTAAAAGGCAGAAGATCGGCTGTCAGACGTCGATACAGAAGGAGACTTAAAGTCAAGGCAGATCCATCTATACGTCTTTGACTAAAGCATTGAAAGGAACAGCAGCAGAGATGCTTAAAACACTCCAAATAAAGCTTGAGTGCAGGGAATCTGCTGAATATTCAAGCTGCATGGTCCAAGAAAGAAATCCAACTTCACATCCGAATTCAGCTGATTTTTCTGCAGAAAGTTAAATGTAAAAACTCATTGAGTCATTTTCTTCTTCTTCTTCTAGATCCACTTTCCTTCTTTAAAAAAAGCAGGGATTCCTCTCCTCAGTAGATGAGCTGGTGCTGGATGAAAAGAGGGGCTTGTCTGTGCATCTGCAGCCCCCTGGGAAGAAGCCTATTGCCTGGCTTAAAGTCATCCAAACAGTCCCTTCTCACCTCCCAAAAGCCTGGATCCTTTGCCTGCAGCACTCCTCTCCTCCTCATTCACCGTCTATGTCTATCAAACTCCTTTCTCCGTCTCTTTGCAACTCTTTATCTCTCTACAGAGCTCCAGCGGTGCAGCTCCATGACAGAGTCCAGTGATCCCGCTCCTTACCCCTAGCCTCAAGCTCTCTTCCCCTGGTTAGCGCTCCCACCTCACACCGGCATTCCTGCTCCCCTCCCACTCTCGGAGATGTGCGACCGCGGATAGGATGCTGTGCTGTGGAGAGCCAGCCGCTAATGGGAAGCGGAGGAGAGAGTGAGAGCGAGGGAGGAGGGAGAAGGGAGGAGAATCCAGCTGAAAAAGAATGACATCACCTGTGCAGCGCGAGAGAGAGAGAGAGAGAGGGAAAGAGAGAGGGGATGGGAGGTGGCGTGGATGAAGCCCGAGCAAGCAGAGGGAAACTGCATTAGATGGATTGGCTGCTGCACAGATGTGGATGAGAGAGGAAGAGATGAAGAGAGAGCGAGAGAATGGGAAAGACGGAGATAGAGAGGAAAGAGAGGGAGCATCTTTATTGATCGGCTGGTAACATAAAGCTGAGTATATTGAGGCAACCCCCTCCCCTTTGTGAGCATAAATTACAAAAAAAGGAGGGGGGGGGGGCATAAATCACAGAGCCCCTATCTGATACAAAGACAGACGCTGGCGGTATTTTGGTGAATGTGAACACGCGACACAATAGCACAAGCCGATAATGGGTTTTCCCCCCTCGCGTCTGGAGGATTTGCGACACAGTAGACAGGATTTCAAGAATAAGAAAGGCGCATTACAATCACAGATAAATCTCTCCAACACAATACATCACTGAGCAAAACACTGAGGTAATAAAGGCATTCGGCTGAGAGGTCTGGAGCTGTAAACTATTAGAGGCAGAGCTGCTTTGAAAGCAACTACAAATAATTACTGAAGGCGGTTTATTCCACTTACAGCGGCAAACATGGGACACCACCAAAGAAAGTTAGACTGAAACTGGTTTTCCAATCCTTTCAGCTCCCAATCGACCAAACTACCTAACCCCACCATGCATTGATCTGAGCTGATTTCAAAGGCAAAACACGTCTCACGGTCTCAAGTGAAAAGCAAAGCAAACATGGTTGATGAGTGAAAGTTTGGAATGTTTCAAAGCATTTTATTTCAATATGAAGCAGGTCACTGAAATGAAACAAGGCTACTGTTTAACCTTGACAAGTAGAAGTTTTTACCAAATCGCTCAATCGATGCTTAATGGGAATCACAACCCCTTTAATGAGCGCTAATGAAGCAGAAACCAGCGGGAACAAATAGGAAAACCGTGACTTGAAACAATGATTTGTACTCCTTACTTAGAGGACACCTAGAGGCTACAAATACGCTTTTTCTTGCAAGAAAAATGGGCATTTATCTCAAAAATTACTGAAATTTGTTCCATAAATTTCAATTTTCTTCCTCAAAAACGAAAAATCTCACAACCTCAGAATCGCAGGTCTGGAATTTATGACGCTAACTTCTTCTCCCAAACTTCACATCCCTGTGAAGCACCGTGTCCCCTCAGAGGGAGTTACACCGTACAACGATCCCTTTTCAAAGCATCTGTCATAACAACTTCTGTATAAAATTTGATTATTTACTGGTTTAATGCAGCAAAGGCATGTTCCGCTTCACTTCCTGAAGACGTAAAAGAGTTTCAGTAGCACACACGTGAACGAGTTAAAACCTGTAAAAAAAAAGAAAAATAAAAGAAAAAAAAAAAAAGGTCTTCTGTAGGGATTTAAATAATTGAAATAATGAAATAATTATACTTTATTTTTGGTGCCAAGCCTTACGGCCGTCCTCTCTCTCCTCCTTCTTCTGTTTCTGTCGATAAGAAAAAGATGAGAGCGAGAGGAGGGATGAATTGAAAGCAGAGACAATGGGAGCTGTCTGGTTGTTTGGATTGCTGATTCTCCTCCAGCTGAGGAGAGATGCGAGCTTTTATTACCAGACGCTTCGGAGCGGGGGGGGGGGGGTCTTTCTCACCCTCTCCCTTTCTCTCATTCTGACCTCCCTCTCTCCCTCTCCGTCTGCCTCTTCATCCTCCTTTTCTCCCTCAATCCCCAATTTTTCTTTTCCTGCCTTAGTATCTGTTCTGGTGTCAATGTCTTCTCGTCCCTTTGAAGACCTCCTCTCCTCTCATTTTTATCCGCCGTCCATCTACCCCTCTCCCTCTTTCCACGCTCCCATTTTCATTCTCTCTCTGCCTTCTGCTACGAAACCAGGATCTCTACCCTCGATTCTCTCTCCTCTGTGTGTGCGTGTGTGTGAGTGTGTGTGTGTGTGTGTGTACGTGAAATGATATGCACCTCCCGACTAAGAATGACATCATCTTTTTACTCCGCAGCCAATCAGATGCAAGCACATGGAGCCCTGCCTTCAGAGGAGTGTTATGTACACAAGAGAGACGGGAGGAGAAAGAGACAGATAGAAATAGATATGGAGACAGATAGCTAGCAAGAGATACGCATATACAGACAGACAGACAGACAGACAGACAGACAGACAGACAGACAGACAGACAGATGGATAGACAGACAGACAGATGGGTAGACAGACATAGAGAAAGATGGATAGACAGATAGATGAATAGATAGAAAATGGGGTGAAATTAAGTATGTATCTCAAAGGCTTGTGTTTATACTGCGTGTGTGTGTGTGTGTGTGTGTGTGTGTGTGTGTGTGTAGTGTGTTCTAACTGCAGTCTTTTCCCTTTCGCATACTAGTGTGCGCAGCACTACATCATTCCCCTGCCCTACTGTCAAAGCCCCAGCCCTAATAAATGCACGCACACACGCGCGCGCACACACACACACATGCATAAACGTATACACGCACTCAGCTGCTGTGTTTGCTTTCTCAAAGATAATATCACAAAGGCTAACTATGAGAAAGGGCACCTGAGAGGAAAATCACTTTTCTAAGTATTGGAAGTTTCGTGAAGCGCCTGCAGGTCTGCAGGAAAAAGCTGCGCTGAAGTCCAGCTTCGGACAATTGACTGGTCGCAACAGCAAACAAATTATGGATTAAATATTTAGAGTGCGCGCTGATTAATTAATGAGCATTAATTAAGTTACAGATCACCACTTTCTTCATACGGTGTGAGAGAATTTTTTGCTTTTCTTTATCAATCATTGATGAAACACATGAATCATTCAGCTCTTCCTATTTTAAAGACACTGGAGACTCTTGAATCTCTGCTGCACACTGATGAGCTTTTACACTGTAACTTAAGCTCTGCGATCACTTGGACATTATACTAGAACCAAGCAATGACCAAAGGCGCTGCAAAAAACCAACAAAATCGAAGCGCTTTGTGACATCTGCTGAGCTGCGGCGACCTGATGGGTCTGTGAAAGAAAATAACTCAGACAGAAGAAATGACCTCAGACAACAAGCCAGCAGATAAACAGATGAAATTCAAACAGAGAAAGGATAAAAAGAGACAAGAGAAAAGAAAGGACGGCGTCAATGTGACACTAATTCAGCCGAGATAAAGAAAATATCTCCACACATCACCGCAGTGTAGCAGCATTTATCTAAATTCATTTTCATTGGAGAGGAAGATTTAGGGGAATTAAAGTCAAACTGTCACAAGGAATGCCGAGTATTATACTCATTTTGAACAGAGTGCTGCGTTTAATTTGCAGCAGCACACCATGACGTGGTTTCAAAACATGCAAGTTCAGAGGAGTCAAGCGTCTCATCTTGTGCGACTGCCCTGATTTTCAGTTCAAACTGGAAAAGTCAAAACATATGCTAATCTGCATAACGTGGCCCAGAGCGCCGTTTACTGTAAAACTCAGTCCACGGTCATGTGGGATCTGTCTGCAAAACACACAGCAGGATACACGTCACGCAGGAAACACTTCCTGGAACAGCCTGACTGCGATTGTGGCCGTTTGTGAACATGTGCCGGGCAAAGTCAGATGACGAACAAGAGGGAAAAGAGGTGCGAGCTGCAGCTAATGACTGAGACAGAACGAAACAGAGAAACAGAAAGTGTGCGAAGAACAAACGTTTTTTGGACAACATGACAAACTGAGGCAGGCGCCAAAAGACAGGAAATCTGACCCTCCAATGACAAGTTCTCAGACAGACAGGCTCACACATATTAGACAGTTCGCCCTGACTAGACACACACATACATCCTGTGTGTGGGTGTGTGTGTGCGTCTTGCGTGTATTGCTCGCTGAGGCGTGACACGGCTCGCTGATTTCTGAGGGGGTCTTGTCTCTCTTTAGTCACTCGGCCTGGTGCTGCTGGGACAACTGCCCCCCTGAGACACCACACACATTAATCCCTATACCCTCACATGCTTGGACAAAGTGGCCAACTACATTCTGTGTGTGTGTGTGTGTGTGTGTGTGTGTGTGTGTGTGTGTGTGTGTGTGTGTGTGTGTGTGTGTGTGTGTGTGTGCGTGTGACTGCTTGCAGCTAATCAGTTCTGCCAGGCTAATTAAAAAGAGTCAGCTGACTAAAGCCCCTGTAGCTCTGTAACACACAGATGTGCATGCACACACACACACAAAAGCACAAGTGCTGAGTTGTTCAAGTCCTGCGTGTCTCTGTTGGGTGGCCATACAGTAATTTGCTTGGACAGTCCAGAGCCACAGAGACACTGCACCTCTTTTACAGCACGACTAATGAGGGCTGATATAAACCAGTGCAGGTCTGGTGCATCACGCATCTTTTTGCGCCATCAAAGTGAAGCTGGATTTTGGCATCATCTGTACGGACAGAAATACAAAAATGATGATGATGATGTGACATACGTCTTATGTTTGGAGAATATGATTTTTATGTTGTGCTCTCTTTGAGTTTGACAACATTTGTAGAGTTGTGTGGATGCAGCAAACGACTAACGCTACCCAAGAATTATTTCATTATTAATTAACCTGCAGATTATTGTCTCAATTAATCACTTGGAATACAAAAAAAAATATATTAAATGGCAGAAATTTGTGAAAAATGGTGCAATTTCTAGGGGGAAAGTCAACATATTCAAACAGCTTATTTTGTCTGACTGCCTGAAACCCAACGTGTTCACAAACAGATAAGATGAACGCCCACACAAACTCTCCTTTGAGAGGCTGGTATCCGTGAAATTTTGGTAAAATGCATTATTCTGAGAGTGTGTGAAAAGCATCGTATCCATCTGTGTGTAGTAGCAGCAGTAGTTCTTGCACAATGTACACAAATAGTACATGACTAGCACAAAGTACGCATTAATCCTACACTGAACAAAGTGTGTAAAGATCATTGTTAAAAGTCCTGCAAAGATGTTCAAAAACCTCGTGGCTCCTTGCATTCGGTGGGCATTATACTGTCGCCTCACAGCAGGGAGTAGACGGTTAAATCCCTGTGAGCAAATATGGAGGTACCTCTGTTCAAAGCCAGATCTAATCTGATGGTTTCCTGTGTACAGTAGACGAGTACACAAAGAGCATCGAGTCCTGCTCACACAAAAACATCCAGACACGTACATTCACACAAACCACACAAAGCCACAACTATGTGAACGCGCTGGCTGCAGCCATGTGATCATGCGTGTGTGTGTGTGTGTGTGTGTGTCAGTACACGCTCAGTGTGCGCGTGTGTGTGGGTGGGTGCGCATCTGTCTGAAGGACAAGACAGGAATTCCTGCCATTTAAATCAGCCCTTCCCTTTCCGACTGGTCTCCACAGAGAGGCTGATTCGAGGGAGAGGAGCTGGAGATGCAAAAACATGAAACAGGCCGATAAAATCAGGCCACTGCAAAAGTGAACAAGGTATTTATCCACAATATGCTCGAATCACATCCTTGGCCAATTTGTGACAATCATCTATGTTTCGACCTTGAACTGTAGCTGAAAGTCCCAGAAAGTAAAGCCAGTCAATACTGCACGCTCTGTTCGGTGTGTTTTCAATGTTTACATGTCCGCTGCCTGACACACTGTAATGCTGCCGCCTTGGAAAAGAGATTTCATTAACTTAAATGGGGCTCACCTGCTTTAAGAAGTGTTTAATAATAATAATTATGAAACAGAGAGATGTGTAATTCTGCATGTTTCCTAAGAAGCTTCACACGTGGCGTCTAATGTGATGCATATGATGGATAAACAAAAGGCTGAAAATGACCTGTCTTCCCCTCCTACTCCAGGGAATAAAGTAATTAAGTTAAATAGAGAAGAGCAGGTCATCATCGCGAGTTAGAAATAACACAGAGGGTCGGGACCTGAGTGAGACATACTGCAAGTGGATAAGAGGAGACAGTGAGTCAGAGACGAGCATGCGAGAGAGAAAAAAGAAGTGAAGTGAGTGGAGCAGACTCCTGAATGAAAAATTTAGACAAACTGAAGGAAAGGGGGTGGGGCTGAGAAGACGGGACCGGGCTGTCAGCGGGATTTCATGAGGTAACGGCGAGGTAAGCTTTGTTTTTTACCTCTGTAACAGCCATTTATTACTACTGTTAAGACCCTCTCTGATCTCCTGATTGGACACTTGCAGACAACATGAACTGCACACATCCTCGTCTGTCCTTCAGCTCAAACAGGCTCCTCATGATCTAAGGAGGAATTTTGGAAATTACAGAGAAAGCTTTGATTGGATTTTAAAACCTGTGGGTCATGCGCTTAATGATGATTTAAAACGAACAAGAGACAAAAGAGCAAGAAAATGTATTCCTATGAGTGTAGAATATAACGTATGCACAGTAGGTGTCCGTATGTCTGCGCATATTTCATAGAAAAACATCAAATGTTATCACAGGGAGGCACAAAAACAGGGAGGATGAAGGTTAGGCAGAGGGAAATAGCAGGGAGAGAAGATGATGGGCGGATAAGGGACAGAGGTAAGGAGAGGAGGAGGAGGAGGGAGTGAGGAAAGGAGGAGGAAGAGAGAAGCAGCAGAGAGGAATATAGAGAGGGAGTTCAACAACATTGTCATCTTAGTGCTGCTGATGTAATCCCTAAAATTAGCAGCAATAACAGCCGCAGATAGTGCCCCACTGGTACACTGCACTGCCCGGCGTACTGTACTCTACACACACTCTCACACACACACACACACACACACAGCAGGACTGAAACGAATGCTGTGCCTGCACCACATTATTCTAAGAATGGACCTGCACGTAAAAAAAAAAACAAAAAAACAAAAAAAACAAAACCAGTTTCAGACTCTTTACAGGCCTGTCAGTGTTCGAATACGTGCTGTGTGCATGGACCAGCAGCAGGGCCGGAGCACCGCCGGGCTCTGAGGTCTGTGGTTTGGATGGCGGTTTGAAGGCACCGCTCCAAGACTCAGTTGAGTATTTTGAGCCCGAGTCACAATTTGAGGAAGTAAACAAGTCATTGATTAGCTCATGATGGCTGCACTAGACCCCGCCAGCTGTGTGGATGAAAAATATTTTGGTCTTCTTGTTTTCGTTCCTTGCCAGTTATCTGATCTCGAGCTTTTCTGTGTTTTTTGTTTGCCCTCCCTCGCAGCAGACATGTGTGTGATGTGTGACGTAAAGGTGGTAGAAACACAGACCGTAGACTTTGATGGTTTCTCCAGGTTCTTTCTGAAGCCCACGTTTTGTTCGGTTGGTGAAGTGAGCCTTGATCATTTCTTATCTGTCCACCTGATCGTTCAATCGACTCACAAAACAAAGTAGGGACATTGGTAGCTTATGAGCACGCTTCCCTCAGGTGAGTCCTGAGGTGTTCTCTCTATGAAAAGCCATGATGAAGACGGGGATCCACTTCAAGGACTCCCCAGTCATTACAGCCACTGGTGCGACGTTACTTGCAGATACAACTGACCCCAGTCAGATCCGCTCCTCTGCTCCCTCATCCTCCGACCCCCCTCCCTCGCTCTCCTGTCTTCACCCCCTCTTGACCCCGCCTCTCTCTCACCCCATCCTTCCCACCTCCCATTAAATCCTCATCTGACCTTCCCACAACCTTGACCTTCCTGGCCCATCCCTCCATCTCCGTGTCTCACCGCCCCCTCTGCTGCATGCCCGCTCCTGTTTTTCATTACCTGTCAAGCCCCATTATCTTCCAGTCTTCATTTCACCTTCCTTTCTCCTCCCTCAACCCCTCATCTCCATCTCAGCCGGTCCCTCACAGCTCCTCACGTCTATGATATGTGCTCAATGCATCTTTTCTTAATCCTGGATTCCTTATCACTCCTTCACTTCTTTGTGATTGTCTTTCTTCACCACATTCAAAGACACACTGTAATTTATTTCCATTTCCATCATTTTTAATCCTCGCTCGTTTTTATGTTACGTATTCTAACTTTGCTTCCTAGTCTCTCACACTCATCCTCTACTCCTCCTTCCTCCTCTCTCTCTCCCTGCCGTCCTCCTTCCTGTCCTCTTTGATTTTTTAAAAGGTTATTCTCGTGGCATCCCTGCTTCACTAGACAGCCGAGAGTGAAAGGAAAAACAGGAAAAGGGAACAGGACGTTTCACAAAGGTCGAAACTTTGCATCAAAATAAAGTGGGATTGCCAAGACATGGTTTTCTTTCTGTGGCCGCTGAGTCACCTGAAAGGCTGCTTTTAAGGGTTTTAATGTTTTACTAGTTGACAAAAAGCAGGAGGATCATGAGTCAAGTTCCAATCCAAATTTAGCACACATTTGGACAGAGAACAGAGGACAGTAAGTGTCCTCATCGCACCATGGAGATCCGATCTTTTCGTCAGCTGCAATTTTGTCGTCTCTTCGGCGGCGAAGGAGCTTGAGTGGTGTTCCAGTCACATGCTGCATTATTTATTCCTGAAGTTTGTGTTCTTTCCATTGCAGTTTGAAACACTTTGCTTTAATCAAAACATAGACTGTCCACCATCAGCCTAAAACCGTTTTGACGGCCATTTATTTCCACATCATAGACGGGCTAACAACTGTGGCTTCATCGTTCATGTCAATTACTGTCATTGACTGTAAGAAGTGTCCACTTGTGCTGCATCGTCTATTAGTTGATTAGACGCTTGACGCAATTAAAACTGAAAAAATGAAACCATGAGCTATCATTAACATGGTCAAACATCCAACTGAATAATAATTCTAGTGATAATAATGGAGGCCTCCTTTAAGTTGTACCATTTTCTGAGAGAAGACAGACACATTTTTGTTCTTAAGGCTTTTCCTATTCTTCTCCTCCCTCCCCTCGTTCTTCCTGGCTCCCTGTCTCTCCCTGGGGCCCTGCTTGGTGTAGCAGTGGCAGAGCTGGCTCGAGGCCCTTGGGGTTTAGCTGGCCCCACCTGCATTCTGATAGAATGAGACCAGATGAGCTCAGGAAAGCACTGGGTGCATTAAAGCAGCAAGGGGCTTTAAAACATAAGCAGCCCAGAGTGTTTAAGCTCTGCAGAATCATGGGGAAGAAGAACGGCGAGGCAGACGTGCATAAAACCTACATACTGCATTAAAAACACACAGCTGAGAAGCACTAAAGAACAGCCAGACACACCCCAACAGCGAGAAACAGTCACACGCACAGCACATGTGCAGTTTCACTAACACGCAGAATTTCAAAAACACACTCTCACACATTAATAATAATGAAAACGGTGCCAGGATTATTACGGGAATGCTAACAGCTCCACCATTACATGATGCCAAACAAAACTCTATAAAACTGACCGACACCAGTGAGCTCATTCCAACACAATCAACACAGGAAATTAAGTTTTCAACAAACCGCCACAGTGGCTGGTGCTCCACAGACACGTTTGACCAGCGCTTTAACATAAGGAAGCTCGGAAGGTCCAATCACACCTGCCGAAGTGGCCTGTAGAGAAAAACTTCCCAAGATAAGCCAAATTTACCACAAATAGCTGATCAAAAACAACAACACAGCAAGTGCACCTTCCCATCACCCCATCCCGACGACCTTCAAACCGGGGGGGAGGTTGAAAGATGATACAGAGGAGTCTTTGCATTACCGTCCAAACCAGGTTGACACTGTTATGACAAAGCGTTGAGTCACACCTATGACTCGCGCACTGGATGATGAACACAACCTTAGATTTAACCTGATTGCGAAGAGCAACATAGAGTAACTTGAGTAATCTCACTGCATGACGAGTACAAACTCATCAGATTGAGCTAATATGATACCACCAAAGAGGCATCATGATGATTAAGCCATTGCTAACGGCCACCTAAAAATATACTTACTGAATGTGCGGTCAGTGCACAGTAGCCTTTTAAAACTACATACACCACATAAAAGACCAAATAAGCTTTTATATTAGGTTACGAGAGTGAAAAATACCTGAAAATTAGATGTTTTCAAGCAAAGGTCACTACATTCTTGAGTGTAGTTGACTGGTAGCTGACAACAACGTCAACAGAAGACGTCTTGGAGATTTTGATTGACGTGATCTTCCTCAGCAGATGCACGACGCCTCCTCCACACAGAGGTCAGTGCTCGCTGATGGAGGGGCTTTAGTAGTTTTCTCTGATAGTGCTGCTGCTACCCTACTTATTACCATGAATGTGTGACACAGCGCTCTTCTTCTGAATTCTGCTTAGTGTGTGGTGGGGGCAGACAGAAAGGATTCAACCTTTTAACGGGTATCTAACCATCAGTGGTTGAGCTCAAATGGCTGTGGTACACTTTTGGAACAAGTTTGTTGTGAGGACGTGATTTGTTGCTTCCTGTGTGGAGGTTTCCAGAAGTGACTAAACACCTCACCTAATGTGGGCAAGCAGGACACGTCTACAATCAAGAGTACTTCTAGAAATTTTGGCTGGAGTAGATTTCACCAGCCTCCCCCTCTGCCAAAAGGTTTGCACATTTAACTCACGTGTGTGCCAGGTTAGCCAGAGAGGGAAAACAAACGCTCAAGAGTTTGGAGGAAAAAGCAGAGGCAGACGTCAGACGTCTTGCCCTGTAACACAGGAAGCTAGCTAACCACAGACGCTGCAAGACGTGGTGTTTCCGGTGTGCACCGAAACAAGATTGCTTCAAAACAGCAGAGAGGATGCTGCTTCATGCTCGGAGCGTTTCCACACGCATGTTCAAGACTGATGTAGCTGCTAACAAGATAAAGGGCTCCACACAGTGTGCAAACACCTGTGTCTATATTCACGTGGTGCAGAGTGTGTTACTGGCTTGTGTCTGAAATACCAGTGCATGAGACTGAATTTAGCACGGCTTGGCTCAGACAGCGAAACATCACTCTTAGCTGATTTTATTCTAGTGTTGCATACTGAACTATCCAGTGCAGATGGCTGAACCTGCATCATGTTAAATTAATGATCCTGGGGTTCCACGGAGTAGCCTGGCTGTAAAAGCCCCTGCAGCAGGTCTCCCCCTGCGAGGCAAATGAGGTGATGGGTTCATCTATCTATCTGGGCGCGTCCAGTGAGAGAAAGACAGTAACCCAGTGAGGCATCTGATGTCTTAATGAAGTGACTTTCTCTGTGTGTGCGTGTGTGTGTGTGTGTGTTGTTCTGCGCCTGTTTTTGTGCAGCGTGCACATGTTTGCGTGGGGTGAGTGCGAGTCATTAGTGAATCCCAGCGGTTGGCTATGGAAGTGAGAGAATGCACAGATCTGCTGTCTCTCGCCCCGCCTGGAAGAAGAATCGGGTTTCTGGATCAATGGGAGCCAATCACAACCAGAGTCATCTGAGCCAATGGAAGAAGTAAAATGAAATAATAAAATAAAACTTGATCTAATCAGCAGTTTGTCTTTCTCTGCCTCTAAAAAAGAAGAAAAATCCATCCAGTGGGCCTATTCAGTGGAGTGATTTGTAGATAGAAGCTCTATTTTCCTTTATTCTCTGCTCAAGATGCACGAGATGCTACATTTTCGAACTATTTTTTGCACCATTTTTGGGACTCCTCTCAATTCATAGCTTCAGGAACTTAATTCACTCCAGGGCAAGCCATTAAGAGAGGGAGCAAGACACCAGACACTAGTACACACCAGTGATAATGGATTACTGATGTCATTATGGTTTAATAAGGCCCCTAAACAACATCCTCTGATCCATTGCCAGAAAAACAGCTCTTTTAAAGTGTGTGTGTGTGTGTGTGTGTGTGTGTGTGTGTGTGTGTGTGTGTGTGTGTGTGTGTGTGAGGGAGCCATATATACATTTACAGCCTGTGTAACATCCATTCATTACCATTATATGATTACAAATGGGCCTCCCCAAAAGATACATTGGAAAAAGTGAAGAAAAATCACACTCAGTGTCTTGTACAAAGAGGTTTTTAAATGCTTTCTGCTGCTGTAGCCGAGAACAGTTTGGCGCACAGGAGCTGGAAAAAAACACAATTATGTTTTCTAGTATTTATATATTTTTTTGACTTGACTTTTGACTTTTTTTGATTTGTAACATTTGAAAGAAAAAACATTTTCTCTGTTCTGTGCTACTATGTCCATTTATATTTGCTTCTTTTTAAACTTTAATGTTTAGCTTTATTTGACATTTTTTACACACACACACACACACACACACACACACACACACACACACGTAAAAAAAAATGTCAAATTGCTCTACTATTAATTCTATTGCACAATCCTGGACCATGAACATGTAGCATTTCTCTTGCCACTGAACTTGTTCAACGATGCATGGTGTTATTTTTATTTCGAATTGACTCCTGACTGGGACATAAGCCAGATTTGGGAGTTTCTCAATGTCTCTCTCTCTGCCAACAAAGACAATGTGGGGAAATTGCCTCCTGGCCTTATGTGTCACCTAACCACCAGGATCACACGAGATGCTCGGAGAGATAACAGTTCTGATGTCTCACAAAGCACCGAATCACAAAACAAATCATGTTCCCATTTTCCCTTTCAGGGGAGAATCTGAGGAAAAACCTGAAAAAGACGCCGTTGAGAGTCGTCTCAAACCTGTCTCTGTCGCGTCGGCTTTAAATGTCGAAACAACGCGCCTCGTCCTCCATTTGTTAAGCAGTCACTTGTTGTTCTCAGCATGCATCTGTTTATTCTGCAGTTAGCCCCCTTCCTATCTGCCACCCACAGTGTCATGTGCATGTGTGTGGCAGCCTCAAAATTACCCGCTTTTCCCAACACTGCCTGTTTCTAAACAACAGGTGCCTGCACCAGGAGTGACTCACATACAAATACATGCACAGGCAAACACACACGTACGCCAGACACATCAGCAGAAAACCCCTGATGGATGAGAAAGGATGGAGCAAAGATGCAGGGAAAGATTCCTTTTATAATTCCTCCTACCTGGTTGTTGACATAATCCTGAAGCCAAGGAACATCAGCAGAAATATAAAAGAGAAGAGAAAAAATAGACAGTCAGAAAGGGACAGTATGCAAACACATCTGTGTGTGCTGAGAAGAAAATGAGTCCAGGCGAGCAGATCATATTCTTCTAATCTATATTCTCATTTAATAACTGGAAAGTGAGCATGTCAAGGGCCCCATTCAGTCACTTAACAATGACCAGACTGTAATACATGTCATAGCACTGTGATCTCTTGCATTGTGGATGTTCTGTCTTTGTCTCTTGGTCATCCTGCCCTCTCATCTTGCTCAAACTGACCGCAGGACTAACGAAATTCTCTGAATTTCTAGGACATTTGCACTGCTCCACTTGTTCCTGCCCTGCTTCTTTGGAGTAGCGCTGCGCTAGCTATCACATCAGAGCGGTTAGCCTTTACAAAATAAATGCAGTCACGGAAAAGAATGTGGGGGGATTCGGCGACACTGAAGGCTAAAAAACGCAATTTAAAAAAAGTGGAACAATCACCAAGAGACTACAGAGGCACATAGGGTGGGCAGAGGACACTTTAAGTTCTCCATTAAGCCCCTTTGTAACGCCCCAGGGAGCTTTGCATGAGCTTTCAAAAGTGTGTATGTGAGCTAAGTGCTGAAGTTTGTGTGTGTGTGTGTGTGTGTGTGTGTGTGTGTGTGTATGTGTGCGTGTGTGTGTGTGTGTGTGTGCCTTTGTGACTGTGTGTGGCAGAGCGTGGCTTCTGGTGATTAGTCAAAAGTGTAACTGACACACTGCTGGCCCCAGTGATTCTATCAGAGGGAGGGAAACTCAACCTCATACAAAGGGAAACACACACATTCAGTTTCAATACTTTTCTTACACAGACTTTGCTCAAAAATCCTGCCACAGCATCAAACTGCCTCAAGAGAGACTTAGCTTGTTTTTAGCTTTTTTCTTGTGTCTGAAATGTTGGAGACGTGATAATATTTTGGATGTTTATCTTCTGTGAGCCCTAAAAGACACTGACAAGAATGTTCAGTACTATTGGGCAATAAATAAAGCTGCGGTTTCCGCCAGTGCCTTTTAATCTTCTTTGTTGTTCTTTGCACATGCAGACTGTGCACTGGTACGAACTACAGCAGGAGTAGAAGGATTTGACAAATAAAAGCTGAGGACAGCTTTGACCAACTTGTGTCATCTGCCACTGCTGAGCCTGAAAGCACTAATTAGTCAGGATGTCAGCAGGTTTCAGAAAACCTGAATTTATTTTAAGAGCCTCTGAAAACAGCCTGTTACTGCTCAAACATAAAATCTAACCAGCTATGTATGTTTAATAGAAGAAATCAAATGTTAAAGGCTATAAGTTCATATTGTGGAAGTGGTTTTACATTGATTTAAAAGTGAACATGCGGTACAAAAAAGCCTGTATTTTTACAGTAAAACAACACTATTCACAGCGGGATATAACAGAAACACTGAAGAGGGTGTTACTCCTACCGTGTTGTAGCTGGCGGGTTCTTGCCCGTCCGTGATGAGTTCCCGCTCTCCCCTGGGGTTGACCCTCCTGAAGCGCCGTCTGGACCTCCGCTGTGATCCGTCTCTCTGCAGAAAACCGTCGTCCCCCTCGCTGCCGTTATCCACCTGCAATACACAGTCGACACCTTCCTCAGAATAGCAGCTTCTACGGGATTCGCGCCCACAACCTTCCCGTGTGTGAGGACAGCTGGACGACCGATCCTCGCTGTTTGAGACCTGAGAGCACGGCTCAGAGCTGCTGCGCTTCAGTAGCTCAGACTTTTGGATCTTAGGGTTCACATTTGTTAAGTTCTGGTCCTCAACTTCCGATTTCTGATTCGCATAATCCAAGTTGTGAAAGTCTGAGTTGTTATCCGTGAATGTGCTGCCTTCCTTTAGCCGCGGCTCTGCCTCATGCTCTGGAGCTTCTGAGATGTGGCCCTGCTCTTCTGCTGGCTCCTGGTTGAACATCCAGCTCTTCCAGAGCGCGGAGAGCCGGTGCCAGCGGAGCACACTCATCGGGACGCAAGGACGCGATCACAACAACACATAAAAGCAGGAAATACCACAGGAGGGGAGGAAAAAAAACAGCAGGGAAACACTTCTACACGAGAGATGAATAGAAGTGTTTCATCCAAATTCAAAACAAAGGTCCAAAATCCCGAGGCATCCCGCAACATTACATCCTTTGGGGCAAACGTCCAGAATGGACAAACAAACGGACTGTGTCTCTTTTTGCCTCAGATCTGGCGAGAGCTGTCCTCTTCTGAGAGTTCAGGACAGAGTTCAGCTGCTCAACACGTTGCATACTGACAGACTTACTCACATGCTCGCTCGCTCGCTCGCTCTCCGACGCGCGCGCTGCAGCACGAGCCCTGAGTTTCCTCCAGGAAACCGTAAATACACAAATATCCTTGCCAGGCAGAAAAAAACAGCATAGCACACAGATTCCGGCCATACAATTGGTTCCCCGTAGGCTCTTTGTGCCGGCCTGTTGTTGAAGGAGGAATTTGTTTTCTTCCTCCACTGCTTAATGTTGAACAAGTCAATGGCCTTATTATGTCAGTAACGATGATATTTAAAAAAAAAAATTCTAACTACATTACCCATCTTTGAGAGAGGACACGCTATGCTTCAACTTCGTGTGCCACTTGTTTTTTGTAAATCTTGTTTAGTTTTTTTTTCTTACAACTGAATGTTTAATGTTAAACAGAGTGAAAAAAACTAACCTAAAACTAGATCCTCTAACTTCAGTATTGTTTCAAATTTCAAGAAGACTTTCTGTGTTGTCCCTGTGCGTCAACCAAATTTCCCTGCAGGGGATCATTACACGTAAATCACGTACTGTTAGGCATGTATGAGCCTAAATTCACCTCTTCTCACTGGACCGTCATGTCACGCTGAAGGGTTTGCGTTCAGCTGTTAGTTCCAGCCGTGGACGCCATCCTCGCCTGAGTCCAGAACACTGATTGGACGATTTGCTGGGTTTTAAGAGGTGTGAGCCGTGTGTCTCTTTGCCTGGTCACTGCCTGTTGTTCAGGCTTGCAGTTTTGGCAGTGTGTCTGTCTGAGGGGCCAAGAGAGGAACGAAATTAACATGATCCATCTGCTGCTGATTGAACATCTTAATCTGCATCTTCTTGCCGCTCCTCTTTCCCTCTCTCTCTCTCTCTCTCTCTCTTTTAATTAGCTTCACTTTTTTGGTCCTTTTCTTCATCATTTCCCTTAGACTCTTCCTCTTCCACTTCTTACTCTTAAGTCCATTTTTTGGTCAAGCTTTGTAAACAAGGAGGAGCGCTGTCTGAACGTGAGAACAGCCTCCGTCAGACCCACTTTACTCGGTGTGTTGGAGCCGCAGGTGGAGGCTGTCCTGCAGAGCCGTTAGGTAAAAAAATAGTGCAATATTGTGTTACATCAATTCATTGATATTCATTACATTTTGAATATTTCCCTATTTAGTGGTTGAAATTTTACTTATCCACCACTTGGTTAGAAGCTCTCTGATGACAAAATGTAAGAAAATTAAAACGGTAAAAGATGGAAGTTAAATAAAACAGAATCTGGAAAAAATGGAAACAGTCCCTAAAAACTGCGGCGCAGGATTTTGGTTTTACTGGTTTTATTTCCTTAACCTTTTGAATAGTGTTTTGCAGTGAAGAGCAAGCTTTCTTCATAGTGTGTGTGCTCCACACAGACAGTGTTTTTCTACGTGACCACTGTGTGTTTTCCCCCCCTCAGGTCAGTCATGAGTATTCAGGCCTTAAATAAGGAGACCCATGATCTGCCACAAAGAGTTATGAGGAGATGTGAGTTGTGTTGGAAGACTCTGAGCTGATAGGACTGAAATTTGTGCTGTCTGCCTTTCTGTATTCCCACATGTAACACATATAATAACACCCATAACACCTACGAAACATGAAAAGACTCGGATTATGGTTCCAAAAGCAAGCTCGCATATCGATCAGGCTGCGGCTTTAAAATAAACCGTAAGAGGGAAGATGGATCCAAATGGGACTGAACAGCCTCTATGTGTTGGAACAGACCGAACAACATCATGTGAGGGAGTTCTGCTGTAAAATACTGAAAAACAACTGCACTGTGGGTAGTTTAGCTGTAATGGACTCCGAAACAACCGCATGAGGGATAGTTCAGCCATAAAATAACAAATAACAGTTGTAAAAAGTAGCCAGTATTGATGTGTCCCTTCTCACTGCAAAAAATGTCATCTCGCCTCCTTCTAACAAGCCTCATGAGACCGACGGCCTGAAGGCAATACACCCGAAATTCTGAGGAGAAGGTAAGAAAAGTGCCAGACTTTCGTATCCATCCTGTGACCATATAACCGTCTTCTTGTCTCACTGTGGACGTGCCTCTCCGGCCAGAACACAACCCCCATCTATCCCGTGACCAGCAGCCATTGAGAACTCCTGCCTTTATGTTGACTGACTGTCATGGTCATATCGTGACCGTATTTCCTGTTTCCTCTATCCAATCAAATATGTGTGTGTGTGACTAACATCTACTCATCTGTCAGTTTACATTCCTCTCTGTCTGCGATGGCTTGGCTGTTTTTTTTTATGCTCAGTTCATTCATTTCTCACTCTCCTCTTCCCACTACTTACTTCTTTTCATTCCCGTCCATTCCCAGCACACACACACACACACACACACACACACAAACTCAAAAACAACCCCACCCTTCCAGTCTGTGAATGTCACTTCTGTCCATCCTGTGACCAGAGTCATGACGACAGCCACAAATTACACTCCCTCTACTATTCCCATGGCCCTAATTAACTGATTGGCTGCAATGCAGTGTGACTAGACCACAGAGCCTCTGCTCTTGTGTGTTTATGCATTTATCTGGAAGAGTGTGTGTGTGTGTGTGTGTGTGTGTGTGTGTGTGTGTGTGTGTGTGTGTGTGTGTGTGTGTGCAAATGTGTTCATGTTTATTTGTGCTTCTGGTTTTCTTTACAGCGGTCATCCAAGAATTCCTACATTTTTTTTACTCCTGAAGGCACCAGTGGTGATAAGCACTCACTGCTGAGAAATCATTCGTGACTCAAACAGCGCTCCGGTGTCTTTATTTTCATTTATTTCGTCTGTTCAGCTCTTATCGTTCAAGCCGACTGCCTTGTTTCTTCACCGATTCATTCCGAACAAGCCGCTGCTGCCTGAAGCCTCACATGCGTCGCTTACTGTACACGTCAAGAAGGATTCTCTCTGGGAAGCCTCGACTGACTCAAATGTAAAAACTTTCACTCGCTGGGTTTAGACTGAGTGGCAGCTGCGGCGAATGTGGAACTTTGACGTTACAGATTGAAAGCCAGTGATCATCTGCTTGCACCGAGCGATCATAAAGACAATCAGCAAGCTAATGTAAGCTAGAATCTGATGAGAAACTTCTGTATACTGTCACAAAATGTATTGAAGAAGCAGTTCTGGACTTCTGTAAGGCATTAAACAATCAATCTAAACGCACTCTAAAAAGCTGAAATGTGTTCAGGGGGTCCTCTGTCCATGTTCTAATATAAGTCAGTATCTTTGCAAACATAAAACAACTGTTATCTTGTAGATGTGGAGGTGCACAGTCAAAGCCTCATGGGAGAAACGTGCTTAAGATCTTTTTTTTGCTCAGCTCTGCGCACAAATCTGTCTAAATTTAGACGAGGTGGTCTTGATCTGCCAAATTCAAAGATGACATATTTACCTGACTGTTACAGAGCTGTGTACTTTATGTTTGACAGGAGATCATGTTGACGAGTGTCATTACTGTTTGACAGGGAGAGAGGGGGGTTTGCTCAGCAGCAGTTGCAGCTGGCCTCATCAACAGCAAGGCCCCTGACCCTGATTCTCATGTAACGTAAAGTCTTTAATATTTGCACATCTGTGAACCCTCCACATCTAACTTATTATTACCACGCACACCAATTCATAATAGTGCTGCTTTGTTCACCACAACACAAAGGCAAATTCCTTGTATGTGAAACCTGCTGGACAATAAACCCATCTGTCATTCTGATTTCTCACTCTCAGTCCATGTCCCTCGGATGGACCCCTGCTTCAGCATGTCGTACTTTGTTGTTTCCTTGAATCGGATACTTTGGATCCAAAGACCTACCCTGTCCTGCTGTGCTGCAGCTGGTAGAAGCATTACAGACCATTAAAGGTGGACGAGACGAGGCTATGCACGGCTATTTACCACAATAACATAACATAATCTCATTTCCTTGTTCTCAGACAAAAATGCGACGACTTCAGAGATGAACCGTCTGTATGTGCGGACGCAGACACAGAAAAACACCTCATGTTCTCCTCAGGCTCTCATCAGCTGATCGTATTTGTCTCTTTCTAACTCTCGCTCCTCTCCGCCTTTACCCTCCATCACCACCGGCATCTCTCTCTGCTCCTCCAGGACGGCACACGCATAGTGAAGGGTTTAATTCAGACCTATTTTACTCCCTCAGCCACAAACTCTTTTTTTAACACAGTATCACACAATCATACCTGGAGGATCGTCAGTGCCGCCACTTTCTTTTACTGCAGCTACAGCCTGAGGTTAGCTTAGGATTTAGTGACTTGCTGAAAGGACATCTCACTCTTATAATCCTTTTTTTTTGCTGAGGGAACTTTCCAGGAAAACTATGTTCAGATGTCCCCGAAACTAAGAGAATTTGCATCGCTGACAGGTCAAGCGCAAGCCCCGTTTCTTCTTCTGATGTTTAGGCAAAGATCGTAGATTTCCAACTAGTCCCTTTTTACTTTTGCAAGCCTCCCTTCAAACAGAAATCGCAGTGTGCCACAGTTCTTTGATGCCGGAGTTATGGAAGGAGCAAAAGGGACTTTTAGTTTGGGAGTTTAGCTGCTGCAGCTCCCTGTTTCCAGGGATCTGATCAAAGCTCCACTGGTTACTCATTTCTTCTGAAACAGGGTATAAACATATCCTGCATGATTAAAGAAACATTACGGTTGTATTCCAATCATAATCATCAAATAGCATAATTATTCATTCTGGTGTTTTTGGTCTACTTTTCTATAGTCCATATGTATAATATTAGAGAGGACGAGGATTAAGACCACTCTCATGTCTATACAGTCAAATATGAATCTAACACCAGCAGCCGGCTAACCCTGCTCAGCACAAAGACCGAAAACAGAGGGAAACAGTTAGCTTTGCTCTGACCAAAGGTAACAAAATCCACGTTCCCACACCTCTAAAGCATCAAAGTGTCAAAATGACAAAACCAAACACAAAACCCATCACGTTGTAAAATCATTCTCCGCCGACCCGTTGGCTGTTAAAGCAGACATTTTCAATTATGTTCATTTGATATTTTTCTTCTTCTCAGCTGTAGAGGAAACATGACTTCCTGTAAATCAGGGGATTTTTCCCCACCAAAAAAAAAAAAAAAAAACAAAAAAAAAACTGCCTGAAGCACTAAACATAAATACTTTCAAAGTGAAACTGGTTAAATCATCATTGTGTTATAACAAGAAGTGATACGAAGTGGTAAAACTGAGATGAATTCACATAGAAATCTTGCACATTATTGCCTCAGTTTTAAGTGAGCAGCGTTACGGTCTGTCTAAGGACGATAAGGTTTCATCACTGTTCCCCTGGCTACAGTAATGACAGTTATGTAATTCTGTAGAGTCATAGCAACAGATATCTCACATGAGGGATTCTTAGAAAATTCTGTAGAAAACGCTGCGGGGCATTTCCTGTGATATCCACGAGTCCCTTGACCTCGCCGTTACAGGCCAAGGACAGACTACGAACAATCAAGGGACAATCAAGGAGGCACAAGGTCAAATCTGTTCAGGGTCTCCTATTCGATAAAGTCAGTGAGAGGGAGACTCAGAGACTCAGAGAGGGAAGATAGGACAGCAGGAAGGACAGTTCCAGCGGAGATAAGAAAGAGACTTTGTCAGCACTGCGACCTTGTGGAGGCGCACAGAAACACATTTGTATATGCAAATTACAGCATGCTAAACGTAAAGAGTACTTTCGCATATTCTCCCAGGATTACGGAAAAGTTTCACCAGCAACGACACAGACGACACACAACGTCTGTGCTGGTGGTCTGTGTACACTGAAAATACACTAGAGGAAAGTTTTCCACATGGCATGACACCACTGTGACTAATCAAAACAGCAGAGCTCTTTTAAGCACCCCGTCACAAACGCTGCCAGCCGACTAAGGGAAGGATGAGCTGTTACAGATCTTACTGCTAAACCGAAACCCTCGTTTCTGAGTTCAGTGAAAGAGACACTTTTGTCTTGTTTTCAGTCATCGGGACTGACAAACAATTTACACAAGCAATTAGAAGCTCCAGCAGGTTAAAATGGACTTCCTAAACACTTTCAGGACTCACTAACTCTAAAAGACGCACCATGGACGGACTTGGAGAAACTTTGCAAGGATTTTTTTGCCTTAATTTTATGTGTAAGTGTGGACTTGAAACGTGGGGAAAAAGAGACTCACCATACTCTGACGTATGCAATTTTCCAGTACTCAAATCCACGCTTTTGAAACATGATTCTTATTTAATTAATATCATCTTATATTGGACCAATATGGATAGAAAAATGTGGTATATTATATGTTTAATTCCACTGCAGCACTTGGATTTTATTTTCTAATGTTCCTGGGCTTGAACATGGGCTACGTGAGGTAATTTATGTTTTTCATGGCAAACGGTTTGGCAACATATCCTGCCAATGAGGCTCATTTGAATCTGAATTTGAGGCCAGAGATATGGTGCATACAGAGTGGGGGGAGGGCAGAGAGGGTAAGAACAGAGATGGGGGAGATAGAAAGGAAGAGAGAGATGAAAGAAAGGGAGAAAGGGGACGAACAAGAGAAGAGTACGGGGGGAAAAAAGGTAACGGACATCAAATAAAGATGGAAAAAATGGGAATGATATCAAAGGATGGAGATGGGAGAGGTGGGGGGGTGGATAAAAGGGGAGGTGCTTGGAGGAGAGACAAAGGCAGAGGCAGTGTTTCTACTCACCACAATCATTTCTGACGGCTCCAATGTGATGCATTCACAGCCTCGTCTGCCCCCCAGCTGCTTGCCGAAACTGTAGAGAGAGCACAGGCAGACAAAATAAGTGTTCAAACTGAACCAAACCAACGGCAAAGATGAGACACTTCTCACACACTGACGAGCGGCAACAGATGCTGTCAATCACATTCGCCCACCCACAGATGAACAATAGCATCACACGCCACCGAATGGCAGTAATTTCCAAAATCAAAGCTGAAATGTCAAGGATTAAATCAGAGTAAAACGATACCAAGTAGCTCCTGTACGTCTCCTCTCCACAATACGAGAGGTAACATCTGTTTGGTGTAATGTGCACCAGGGAGGACGCTGAAGGAGCCGTGATCTGTTGGCAGCGAACCAGTGTTGACATTCACCATTAAAATCAATATACAGCTGACCGCAGACATTTCAGTTTGATGGAGTTATGAGAAATGTGTTAGAATTTCAAATCTGTATAAACTAACTTCTCTCTGCATCAAGCAAACTGTTCGGTCAACTTCACACACTGAACAGCTGATTGTCAAGCTGCCTCACTCACAAGGGGCATCCTGGACTTGCCAAGATCAGGATCGAGCCACCAGTGTTGTTACGCCGTGTTACCAGTCAACAGTTTTGACCAGTAAACAGCTTTTTGCACAGTGTGACTCTCTGTGTGCAGGCCTCAGAGGTTCAGCCGCAGTCAGCTGATGCTGTGGTGAGACCACGTGTGTCGGTCTGCTCTACACTCGTCACATGGACATGTTGCATGATGTCTCCCTTCTCCTTACAGCCACAGCCGACAGAATCAAAGCAGTTGAGGAAGAACTCTTGAATCAATTAATCTGTATTAATTGTGATTAATTATGTCATTACTTAAAAATGGCAGTTTAAAATTGCTTCTTATGTCTAACAGCCTGAAACTGAAAGAGGTGCAGTTTACTCTGATGAGCTGCAAATTCTGACATTTCAGAGGGCTGGAACTGCGGCGTGTTTGGCATTTTTGCTCGAAACAACGAATTGATCATCAAAATAAATGACTAATCTATTAAGTCAGAGCATAATGCGATGCTTTGCTGGTTTCATACATTCTTGAAGTGCTTGTCTGATGGCCAAACAGCTTCAGAAAGCCCCTCACTTGACACAAACCTTGCTGATATCGGACCACAAACAATCTGGCATTCACACCCACTTCAGGCTGTGATTGTCCAGCTATGCAGAGGTGAGAAAGACACCAGGGTTTGACCTTCCCTCTCCAGCTTTCCTTTTTCATTTGTCGCCCAACCATTAGTGGCACTTCACTTGAGAACAACACAGTGAAACCCTATGAATGCCTTCCAGAAGAGGATTCATCACTGTACACAGTCTCTGCATGTGCCTCCACAGCCCATAGCTGTTAGCATGTCAGAGTGTCTGGGAACATGTAGAGACGTTCGTGTAATGTAAAGGACTGAACAGCAAATTTGTCCTGGGGATTAGCAAGCTAGCAGTGTACTTACTAAAATAATGACCATTTAACAACATGCAATCTCATAGCGGTGAAAAACAAAGCCTTCCCATCGTGCACGTCTGTGGCTGCGCATTATTCCTGCGTCCAATGCTCAGCTTCCTTATCTCAACCCGAGTCATGCAGCAGCTTGGAGCAGCATCTCCGCAGACTCTGTAATGAACTCTGTGGGAGTTAATTCAACGCTGGACTTTTTCGCTACGCGCTGCGAGCGTCTGCGTTTATGCATTTGCTAATTATGCATGTCTTTGTTTCCCATGCTCTGTCTGAGTGTGTGAGCGTGTTAGAGATACCCCGTCTGAACAGCTCAATCACTGAGCGCGGTGATCCCTGAGAACAGGCCGGCCTGTGAACACGTCTCGCTGCCTCTGGCGTGCCGAAAGTGGCGACTCAGCGTTGTTTAAGGATTGGAGGAGAGGCTGGTTTTAATTATGGAAGCGTGCTGAGCTGGGAAACGGCCAACTTTCACTCTCACATCTCCTCTCTGGTTTTGTTCTCACACTGTCTCTTGCTCCCTCTTCCCTCTGGTTTTCAGCATTTTGCTCTCCTCAGTCATTTCTCTCCTTCCTCCTTCACAGCTCTTCCTTTTGCCCTTCTCCTCTGCTTCTGTTCATCTTTTCTAAATTTTTCCCTCCCTTGAAGCTCCTTTTGCTGTCCCTGGCTCCTTCGCCTTTTTGTGTTGAGCCCTTCTCTACGTCCACCTCTCCCCCTCCATCCAGTTTCATTTATTCATCTTCTCCTTCCTGTTGTTCATCTCTTCCCATGTCCTGTCAACTTCGCTTCTCTCCCTTTCCCATTTTTATTTTCTCCTTTGCTGCCTTCTTCCTCTCTCTCCACATCTCATTCTGCATTCCCTTTCATCCTTTCTTTCTCTCTTCTTACTGTTGGCCCTTCCTCTCTCTGGGCCCAAAAAAGAGCAAACTTTCATCTCATCACATCCTTAATCACAGTGTCACCCCAGCGCAGAGACTACCCTCCAAATTTCAGCCTCTTGATTTAGTGCTCAGATGAAAGCCTGTCTTCATAATGTGTTCTGATGATGGAAACAATGATGAAAGCACTTCTTTTCCTGAATTGAATGAGCATATATTCTTCAGACGGACAGATTTCCTATGAAATAGCAAAAGGGAGCGGTTGTGAAATCAAAGCTTCGGTGCGTCACACTGATTTCAAATAGCAGTGCGAGACACCGCTGTGGCCATCATTAAGGAGTGATAGCCACAGCGGCTGCAGCTGGACCAAAGTGACGACCATATTGTTGCTGGAAACCTTCCTCATTGTAGCTGAACAAGGATCAAATTGGATGTGAGGGGATTTATTTGGCACTTCACTGCCACATGCATTCAGATTCACTGAGGATCCATATGTTCACACTCAAGATTCCACAAATTGGGTGAAACAGAAGTTCATTTTAGAGCGTCCATTCCTGCTGATGCTGCCTTAATGCTTCTTGGCAACACAATCAAGGCTAAAAGGATTATATCAGGTTTCTACAGGAAACTCAATTATTCACTAAATGTTCAAAATATTAAGCTCTTATTCTGTTTGTGGAGTGCACTGGCCAGGTCAAACCGGGGACAGTAAAAGCTATTATCCCTTTGTATTGGATTTTCTTATTTTAATAGTACTTACAGCAATGACAGAGAAAGAGGCACATTTGTTCAAGGGTTTTTTAAACTTCAAGCAACTGAAATGAGGCAAAGGGGTCTGGACACAATACTCATGCTTTAAATGTTTCTTTTTTTTGTATTTGCATCATTAATCAAGAGATATCTTTTTGTCCCCCTTTCCGCAAATTCTGCTTTTGCCTGCCTCCCTGCATGGAGGTCAGAGGTCAGTGTCAGCTGCAGAAAGCATTCCTAGAGCTGCGAGGGGTTTCCTGTCATCTGTCAGTGACACGTCAGTTAGGAAGACGCTTCCCAACACATGTGCTAGAACACCAGGTCCAGCACTTAAGATTCCCCAAATTGTTTCACACCCCAGGACTCGTGTGTTCTTTGTTTCGTTTATATATTCTGAACCGGTTTCATCAGAAAAGCGGTCCTGCATCAAAAATCTTGGTGATGGAATGAATAAATACAACAAAATCCATATATTGTCTATACAACAGCTCCTGCCAGGACATGAAGACCCAGGCGTGGTTTTAAGAGTTCCCAGAGAGGAATGCAGTCTGCTGGGCTCCGAGTTCTCTCAGAGCCCTTAGCCTGGAGGTCAGCCCGACTCTGACAGATCTCTCCACACTCCACTGAGGCGAGACGCATGGTCCCTGTCAGCGCCGCACGAAGCCTGCCAAGCCTGTCTCTTCACTGTGTGTGTGGGTGTCTGTGTGTGTGTGTGTGTGTGTGTGTGTGTGTGTGTGTGTGTGCAGGGCAGTGAGACAAGCTGTGTGAGACAAAGGGAAAAAATGCAGTTTACTATTAATAAAGGAGCTGCAGAAGTGCAGTTTGTAGACTTTGGGCGCCTTCTGCATGTGCAACCCCGACTCCAAACCAGTCCAAAACATTTGCAAACCAACTGTGTTCGCTGATTATGTTTTTAGAAAGTGTCCCTGAGCCCATGGAGTAATATACCTCAAACAATCATGTGTTCACAAAGTGCTGAACCTCACTCCATCCTCGCTTGTGAGCGGCTGAGCCTTTCCAGGATGCCCCTTTCATACCCAATCATGATGCTATCACCTGTTACCAATGAGCCTGTTTACCTGTGTAAACCACAAAACAGTCTTTTGTGGCTCCTGTCCCAACTTGTCTGAAAGTGTTGCTGCATCAAATTCAGAATAAGCAGATATTTTCTAAAATCAATGCAGCTGATGAGGTGAAACATTACATTGTCTTTGTACTGTTTTCAATTGAGTATGTGTCAAAAAGGATTAGCAAATGATCACATTCTGCTTTATTTACGTTTGACACGGCATCCTGACTTTTTTGGAATTGGGGCTGTTCTGTGTGTGAATGTATGTGTGTTTACAGAAGGACAAAAAACCAAAATACACCTCAGTGCAGCTCCCCATGTTTGCTCCTCTCTACGACCTCCTGCATTTCCACAATGGCAGAAGAATCAACAGACTTGAGTCAACTCTGAGAAGCTGAGTTTGTGTGGGTGTGTGCGCACAATGTGTGTACCCACCAAATATTGCTGCTGCCCTGACTGTACTGAGATCTGATATCTCTCTCTGTTGTCAGCTGGTGTGAATTTGTGTCTCACAAAGGAAATAAGACAAAGCTCTAAAACCGCACTACGGCCAAAGCTTTACTCCGACAAAACAAAAGTGGGCTTAGAGTTTCAAGAACTTGTCAAACAAACACGCAGATAAACACGCTGCCCATGAATCATGGCTTCAGTGTCGAGACTTGATTTTACACCTTTATTTACTCCTGCACACGCACACGCACACGCACACACACACACACACACACACACACGAAAGAGTTGCTACATTTAGACACAACATCACTGCATTAGTTGAGAGCTCACTGCACTCAGTTCTTCAGTATTTCCTCAGTACTGTTCCTCTGCATGACGTCAAACTTTTATTTGAACACGTTTGCTGATGAGTACACGTGACAAAGTAAAAAAAAAAAAATGCTGTCATAAAGAATATTTTGTAGAATTACGAAATCGTGCAGTGAGTTCTGAATGAGCACAACATAAACACAGTGTGTTCAGACCTCGTCAGAGCATCGGATGGATGATGACATGAATCCACATCGGACACCTCGGGTAGTGCCAGTCCTAAACTACAAGCAACAGGAAATACTTTTATGCAACTACAGAGCAAAAAAACACATCCGCGGCTCATCCAATCAGACCAAAATACAGCAAATTCCCAACACCAGACAATTCAAACCAAGAAGATCTAGTTTGTTTTATCTGCCAAATAGCCAAACGTTGTTATAATGGAAACTAATTCAAGATCTGTTTTCTTTAAGACCACACAGTGATTACTTCAAATCACTCAAACAATGACGTCTTGGACCCTTTAACTCTCACAAAACCCTTAAGTGATCTACTGCTCTCACTGCAACATGCTGTTGGACGAGCTTTTTTTTGTTTTGTTTTGTTTCAAATAAGTCATCTTTCCTTGGAAGGGAAAGCTCTTCCCACAGCACTGAAACGGTGCCTGTGCTGGATTTCAGCAGGTGATGATTTCTCTCCCTTCTTTTCTTGCAGAAACAAGTTGTTGGCAGAGGGGAGAACAGGTTCAGCCCCGGTCCAGTGACAGCTGCAGCGCCCGGGGCAATAAACCATGACAGCCGGCACAGAAACTCAGGCCACACACACGCGCACACACACACACACACGCACACACAAAACCACACCCAGAGCTGGTGTCAAAAGCCTGGAAAAACCAGTGATGTGACCAAGAGTGCAAAACAGTTAAAAGTGAGGGGTCTATGCGCCAAATGTCCGCCTTTGCATGTTATGATGTAGTGAATATTTTGGTCAGATTTGGTGGGGGGAGTGGTGCTTGAGGTACTGGTGAGACATGAAACACAATCCAGGAGGTTTAGTTTGAGTAAAACACCCACGTGTTTGAAGGCCAAAACACTGCACAGTGGTTTTATGATGGTCTGAAAAAGGATTTTACAACTCTGACTGTGACGATTGTGAGATACACATTACAAATAAGGCCTTCATGTTACTTGGAGGTCTCGGTTTTTTTTTCTTGCAGGGATAAAGTTGGTCTGAACGCAGCCTGCAAAACTCTGCAAGTCTGCAAAGGTTCATTTTTGGCCAAGAGTAAGAGCGTCGCTTCCAAAATGACAAGCTGTGCGATGCCGTACAGTACGCAGAC